>NC_064848.1:67751884-67946884 GCF_024139225.1 Suncus etruscus | reverse complement strand
TCAGAAGCAGTAGAACAAAATCCAAACTTGGCAAAGAGCCACAGGACACAAAAGAATGAGAAGAGGCAAAGAGCCACGTGTTCGCCACCCCTGCTCAAGGGAGTATATGTGGTACTTTAGAGTTTCAATGTGTAGTTACTTGAACACATGCTTTGTATGTGTGAAGTCATGGGTGTTTTCTTTGGTACCACCCTTGTCCACCCTTAAGTACATAGCTCCCCAATACCAACCTGAACAAGAAATCAAGCACTGCTGGGAATGACCCTCTTTAACAATCCAAAAACAAAAGCAAATAAAAAATACTATTAAAATAAAATAACTCACCCATACATGAGAAATTTCTTAACAATATTTCTGGAATATTTAGCTTTACTTAATTCAACCAAATCACCTAAAAAAAAAAAAACCAAAATATATTATAATGATTTGATAACCTCATTTCAATCCTCCAAAAATAAAAAACTAACTAAACACACAATCCCAGAAATACAAACACAAAACTCTTTGTTCTAAGCAAGCAAGCAAATAACAAAAGGTTTACATAGAGTACATTGCCTTTCCTCCACAAATTATTTTCCAGGGAAATTGAGTAGTTCAAGAAAAAGTAACTTGGGTCCGGGCGGTGGCGCTAAAGGTAAGGTGCCTGCCTTGCCTGCGCTAGCCTTGGACGGACCGCGGTTCGATCCCCCGGCATCCCATATGGTCCCCCAAGCCAGGAGCAACTTCTGAGCACATAGCCAGGAGTAACCCCTGTGCATTACCGGGTGTGGCCCAAAAAAAAAAAAAAAAAAAAAAAAAGAAAAAGTAACTTATAAATAATTATAATTATCTTAAAAAATACCTCGCAATTCTTCAAAAGCCTGTTTTCTTTGTTCTTCATTACCAAATTGAATATAACACTGGATCACACGAGTTGAATCATGTGCAAATGCAATCTGTAAGAAAGATAGTTTGCACCTTTAGACTCATTCTCACTGAAGATTTTCTCAAACTATAGTATAGTGGGTAGGATGCATTACAAATCATTGTTCTTTGTAAGTATGTTATATTTTCTGAAACAACACCTTGCACTATCCTTATTTCTAGTATACAAATCTTAGATTTCCACTAGAAAATATAGGACGTATGTGGAATTTTACTAAATGAATACTTTTCACATAAAAATATTTAAATACATAAAATACAATATGTTCAAATGCTTAAGTGGTTTTACAGAACCTTCACCATTAAATTTATTGTTTACAAAGTATTATAAAAATACTTGATGATGTGGATGTTATCTGAAGTTGAGTGGCAATTATTTCAGTGTATATCAAACCATTGTGCTATATACTTGCATTGACAATTATAAGTTAAATACAGCTCAAACTGGAAAGAGGAAAGTATATAAAATTTGATATAAACTACATTAAAATTTCTATTTATTTGTCATGAATGGGCAATTAATCTTTAATAAGAACTGAATCCATTTCCACTTAAAAATTACAACCATATATCCTGCTTACAGTTTTAATTTTCCCTTGAATCAACTTCTGCAAATCACTCATCAACTTCTCTCTTTTTTCTTTGTTACAGTCTTTCCTTAAAAAGAAGAGGGAGAAAACATAGTTTAAGACATTATTCTAAACTTACAAAACAACAACAACAAAAAAAAAACACTACCATTTTATATTCATCCAGTTCAGTATAATTTTTTCTTTGAAGGCAGCAAACCTCTGACATTCAAATTACTATCCCAGAGCAGCCAAAGTAATTTTCTCAAAAGTAGAAACTCATCTCAGAAGATATAATTTTATGCATCAATCTAAATCTTTACAGCCAGAACTTCAAAAGAAAAGAAAATAAGTCCAAGAGATGACATACTTAAGTATCTCAACCCCCAGCCGATTAGAGAATGCCGTTCATTTCCTTAGAAATCTTAGAATGTCAAATCCATTTTAACTCTCAGCCATTTCCATGAACTTATCTGACCCCATCCAAATGATTTCACATATTTCTGCAATGGGCATATATTCATATACAGATGCCTCTACAGGAGTGTTCCAAATACTCCCTAGAAAGCCCAAGATCTGTTTCAGAACATCTCAGTATTTTTAAGGTCCACTCTTTTCCCTCCATAATCTCAAAAAGAGTAATAAAGATTACCTCCTTATGATCTCCCAAATCTGCTTAGCACGAACAACAATGTCATAGTTGACTTTATCACTGAGCTGCCGGGTCTGCTTCAATTCTTTCTTCTTCTTTTTGAAGTCATCCCATTTGGGTTTCTTGGATGCTGATTCTAGTTATAAGAGTTACAGTTTTCACCAATACCTGACATGTTGAGTCATAAACTATACCAATTAAGGCCACAGGACAATAATTATCAGGATCAATACTCATAAAAACCAAAAGGAAAAAACATTCCTTGTAAGTTTATACTTTAAATTTTTCTACTTTGAAACAAATAATTTCTCAATAAAGCAAAATTAGTCCAAATTTAAAATAGGGGCCAGAGACAGCAAATGGGTTGGGAAAGCTTAAAGGACTTCAATGCATTCAGTAGACTCTGAGTCGATCCCAGATACTAATGATACCCTGAGCACCACCAGAAGTGACCCCAACACACTGCCAGGTGTGGCCCAAAAACTAAAAAATGAAACAAAACAGAAAGGCCACTGCATTCAACAATTCATTGTTATTCTCATTTTACTTTTTGCAACAATCCTGTGATGAGGATACACTATCCCTTCAAGTTAGAGAAATAAAGGTACCAAGCCAGGGACTAAATACAGCAGACAAGGTACCTGCCTTGCACATGGCCAATGCAAGTTCATCCCTGGCATGCAATACAATCTTCAGAACCTTGCTAGACGTGATCCCTGAATGCAGTCCTGAGAACAGTCAGGTCTGACTCTGGCCTCCTCCCCTGCTTCCCCAATAAAATAAAATAATCTTTAGAAAACAAAATCATTTTGTAATCATGACCCTTCAATATTTTAATTATTTCTACCTCTTCCCTATTATGCATGCTTTCTATTAATCTTTTTCAAAAAGTCAGAATTTTTATCACTTAAAACTGTTTGTACATGTACCATGAAAGTGATAATTTTCAAGAACTTAATTTTTAACCCTTATACAATATTCAAGGCACTTATTTATTCCCAGCCTATACATAGATGACTATATTTAAAAAGCATACTTGCCACTAGTATTAGAGCATCATATACTATACAGCTGCAGATAATTGTTCTAGAGCTCATTTAATTCCAAAAATAGATGGAACCCTTGTTGTGTCATGCTAGGTTTATAGCTAACCATCTGATTGGCTCAATATTTATATAAACAAAGATTATACAAATAAACTCTGGAGACGTTTTATATCTAGCTCCTTCCAGTTGTTTGTTTAAAATAAATCTGGAATTCTATTTTGAGGTGCCAGGAACATTAGTTACTAAGGCACAAAAGCAGGATCTGATGAAATGAGTATGTGTATGTTTAAAATGCAGGTGTTAAATACTCCACTTGGGAGAGGACAGTTTTTTATTTTATTTCTTTGTTTTGTTTTTGGGTCACACCCAGCAGCGCTCAGGAGTTGCTCCTGGCTCTACGCTCAGAAATCGCTCCTGGCAGGCTCAGGGGATCATATAGGATGCCAGGATTTGAACCACCATCCTTCTGCATGCAAGGCTAACGCAATACCTCCATGCTATCTCTCCGGCCCCTAGGACAGTTTGTTAAGGCATATTTTAAAGGATAGGAAAAAGGAAGTAGGAAAGTGAAGCTGAAAAATAAACTGATGAGAGATGGAAAGAAAAGTAGAGAATGAAGAGAAAAGGGATTAGAGGATGAAAGAACACCTTGTTTCCCAACTAAAAAATAAAACTTTTCTTTCCTGAATTTGTCTCCATCTCCCACTTTGCAGGCTCCCATCCATTTAGTGAGCAGCCCTAAGCAGAAATAGGGTAAGGTGGCTAGAATGACAAGAGATCATAGCAGTGGTCTTAGCTTACAACAAAGGAACTTGCAGACTATGACATGTTGGGAAAAAAGAAAACGAAAGCTCCAAGAGAAATGCTCATGATGCTGCAGAGAAGTCTGCTTGTCTGAAACCAGTACAAGGCAGTGTACAAGACAGGCATAAAGAACTGAACAGCAAAGTTCTGGTTAAGACATGAACCAATATAATAATGAATACTGCTATATAGTGATTATGTTTTAATACACAAACAGGAGCTCTGCAAACACTTACAATGATTTAGCAACTTGTCCTAAATCAAGTCAAACTTAATTAAATTAATGTCTATACTATACCTTCCCCGGAATTGCCTATTATTAAGAGTCAGCAAATTGGCTTAATGCATTAGAGTGGTCCAAATATTGACCTTCAGCAAGGTACTCTAAGCAAAATCAAATATTTAGCTCAGACACTCTGATTATTTAAAATGAACCACCATATTGGGAAAGTCTGGTATCATCCCTGCTGATTCTTTTTTTTCTAAATTCTAGTACACTGCATGGAGAATACAAATAACTTTTAATGGAAAAATTATTCTAGTCTGCAATAAAAAATGCTTTTTGGAGATTTCACTACAGGAAGCCATTTATAACTTAGCTTAACTCCCCAGGTAAAGTACTTTTTTTTTTTTTTTTTGGTTTTTGGGCCACACCCTGTGACGCTCAGGGGTTACTCCTGGCTATGCGCTCAGAAGTTGCTCCTGGCTTCTTGGGGGACCATATGGGACGCCGGGGGATCGAACCGCGGTCCATCCTAGGCTAGCGCAGGCAAGGCAGGCACCTTACCTCCAGCGCCACCGCCCGGCCCCAGGTAAAGTACTTTCAGGAGGTGAAGAAATGAACTCTATAAGCAGCAAAGGGCAATTCTGACAAAGAAGATATTTCCTGCCCAAGTGACAAGAAAAGGAGGAACCTACTGAAATTCTAGAACAAACGCTAATGCACTTTTGGCTCCCACAAAAACTGCTAAAGGGATCAGTACTTACCATCACTTTTATTGTTAGACTGAAATTTTCTTTTCCTGTTAGTTTTATTTGCCTGCTGGAATTTATTCTTTGGTGACTTATCCCCTTGCTGCTTGTTCTTGAACTGTTTCACACCCTTTTTTCCAAGTTTTGTGGCACTTTTCTCAAAGTTTTTAGGTGTGGTTTTAGGTCTGCCATCCTTAACAAGTTTTCTTGGGAGCATCTTTGAAGAACTAGAATCTAATGGCAATAACAAATAATTACTAATCTAAGGATCATGAACCAAGATCCCTTTTATCCCTTTTATTTTCTGAGCTGTATTTGTTACTGAATATTATACTCTAGTGAAGCACTTTACTTGTTAGAGCTGAATCACACTTTTTACATACCCTCTACTTAAAAAGTTATAGGGAGCTGGGAGATGGTTCTGCAATTAGAGCATACGTTAGAGCAACAATTGTCTAATTCCTGAAGCACCCCAAGTGATGCTAGGAACAGACATGGGCACACAGAGGACAGACTGGCAGGCAGGCACGCACACTCATTATGGAGAATCTATAAATTAAAGAAATGTGTGTGCAACCAAAAATTAGGGACAGATATTCTAGAGCAGGGGCCTTCAATCACTACTTTGTGGACTAGTGCCCAGGTATAATGAAGAAAAGCTGAAAACTACTGGTCTATCCCCTCAGTATAACTGCTGGTCAACCAAGACACAAGACAGGGCTAGTCCTTGGGTATACAAATTAAGAATGCTCTGTTCTGGAGCTAGCAGCTACTGCTAGTCTGTTATTATTCCTGTTATAAATAAAAGTAACAATCAGACAGCTTTATATTTTAGTTTAGTAACACTATCATTTAAGTATTTTCTATGTCTGAATAGTGTAATAACCATCTAAGAAGAAATGAAGATTGAATGTTATTTAGACAAAAATGTTAGTCTTTCAAAATTTCCAGTTTAAAATATTTAAAAAATAAGGGACTAAAATAGTTTTTGTATTAAAATCCTTTAAAATTATAAAGAAAAAGCCATCAGTACTTCCCAATTAATACAGTCTGCTGATACCTCTGCAGCATTCTTTTTCTTGTTTTTATAGCCACACCACAGTGCTCAGGTGCTCTGGTTCTGCATTCAAAAATCACTCCTAGCAGACTAGGGGTACCATATGGGATACTGGTAATCAAACCCGTGTCCATCCCAGGTCAGCTGCATGCAAGGCAAACTCCCTACCTCTGTGCTATCTCTCTGGCACTCCTCTCTGTAGCATTTTAAGGAGTGCGGACAGATTCCTCTCTCTGCATGAACCTCAGCAGCCCAGTGCTGTACTATAAACTCTCCAACAGAAATGGCCAAGACCCACTACATAACCTAAGTAAACCTCCAAACCACCAAATCTGTTTCATATCTATAAAAATCCTGGACGGTGCAGCCACTTAATACCTCAAAATTTTATAACAGTGTCAGTCCAGTAGTATCACAGAAGTCTGATGGAAAGCTACATAACAGTCTACCCAATTCGGTGAACGTAAGTAGTAATACAGCAGGCTCATCAAGCATCAATCAAAACTCAGTAAACCCCTACACTTTACACTATGGAGCGATTACTTCAAATTGATGCTTGTTGATCTAAGTTTTGATAATTCTATTTGCTTTTAGGATGTAATAAACATTATGAAGTAAATCTGTTCATGCTTATAAGGGAGCAGGCTTGGGTGGTGGTAGGCAACTGGTGGCATTGGTGAAGGGAAGGTCACAATGGTGGTGAGGCTGGTGTTCAAACATTTAATGCCTCAAACAACTGTATTATGAAAACTTGGTAAATCATAACGTCTTAATAAAAAAAAATTTCATTAATTTTTTCCCTAAATCTGTAATAAGCTATTTGATAAAAAAAATTTTTGGTTAACAATACCCAACAAATGAGACAAAAGCTATAACAGATCTGCTATAAGAATGTTATAAGAAAAAAACATGCTTAGGAAACATTTAGTTCTTTATACAATCCTTAACTTCACTATTTTGCAATACTGACACCTGATGGAATAATAGAGACATCACAATTCTGAAGATCTGGTTTAGGGCTGCTGTGAAGAGCAGATAGAGCATTTTCTCTACACTTAGTTGAGCCATGACCAATTCCCTCAGTTCCTCGTTTAGTTCCTGGAACACCTTATGAAGTGATTCCTAAGCACAGAGCCACGAGTGAACCCTGAGGAATGCTGGTGTGGACTGATTAAAAAAAAAAAAAAAAAAAAAAAAAAAGATCGGGTTTATTATCAAGTATATTTCAATCAGTTTACAGAGTATTAAAATATAACTGATTAACAAAATGAGACAATTGCATTGCTATCTGAGGTAGCAAAATCACATCCTTCAATTATTCTGGGAATTGCTTAACTATCTAAATTTCAGAGAGCATCTAGGCACATATTTATTAATTATGGCTACATTTTCTTACTATTTTAATCCTAATCCTAGATCAAGAATATAAACTGAACTCTTTAATATATCCCTTATCTCACCGAATCTTCTATTATAAGAGCCAAATCAATCACATGTAATGTGTATGATACAGCTACCTTACCATTTTTCTTTGAAACTCCCTTCTCTTGTGATGTCTTTGAGCCTTTTCCTGAGAATTTTTTTTTCCCTTTGACTTCCATTGTAGCAACTCTGAAACAATTAAAAAAAAAGTAAATTGCTTTTTATCCAGTAAAAGGCATTAACTGTTGTTACCACATTTGATCCAGGTCCAGAGATGAATTATCATCTGGTTATACCAAAGGAATCTATATCTAGGAATTAGAGACACTATTAATATTCTTAAAGCAGAAAATATACCATTTCTCAACATAAAAAAAAACAAAACACTAACTTTTAGTGTGTTTCTGGAGGCATTACTTTAGTAACAGTGCTGGCTAAAAACATATTTACATTAAATAAGATACAAGTGGCGGGGCCGGAGAGATAGCACAGCGGTGTTTGCCTTACAAGCAGCCGACCCAGGTCCCAAGGTGGTTGGTTCGAACCCCAGCGTATATGGTCCCCCGTGCCTGCCAGGAACTATTTCTGAGCAGAGAGCCAGGAGTAACCCCTGAGCGCTGCCGGGTGAGACCCAAAATCCAAAAACCAAAAAAAAAAAAAAAAAGATACAAGTGGCAGTGCTCACAAATTGACTAAACTGGGGAGTCTTTTGATGAGAAATTGGCAACATGGCCAACTAATTTCTTAATCTCTATTTGGGGAGTGGTAGGGGTTTTCTGGGTTCATTCGTGGCAGCATGTTGGGACTCAAAATGCTCAAGAATGAGCCCAGGTCTCTCACATGCAGTCCACAGAGTAACCTCTGGCCCTCCAAATTTTCCTTATTCCTTTTTCTTTTAGAGGGAACCAAGTTGTTTTCAATGATACCCCAAAAGATCACACTGAAATATTTTCCCATTTAAAGGAATTTGCCTAACAAGTTGCCTCTGGGCACAGAAACCCCAAGTTGCAGACACTATCATAAGCCCATCAATCACTGAAAGACCCTGATTTACACTCAGAGTAAAGGTCATCTCACCAGTGTTCAGTGCCCACCACCTAGCATGCCTTTTGACAGTCACTTTTTTTGTTGTTCTATTCCTCCTCTTCCTTCCAAAGTTATAAACTCATTTCATTTCTAAAGTTGACTTTCTAGAGGAAAAGTATAAATCTACACACTGAAAAATAATTTCCCAAGACAGTAATAGATGCTAAAAGAATTCTGGAATAAAACACCCTTGGAAATAGTTAAATAAAAAATTTTCCTTTTAAAAAGAAAACTATTTTGAGCAGAAAGATAATACAATAGGCCAGCCAGGGTTCGATCTCCCAGAATCACCAAGCACCACCAGGAATAATCTCTGGGTTTAGAGCCAAAAGTAAGCCTCAAGAAAAACCGAATGCACTCCCTCACAAAAAAATAACCTCTTTCCATTTATTTTTTCTTCAAAATAAATTCCCTAAACAATATCCTCATCCATCCCCGTTTCTGTCACAGGCCCTCATCTGTTCCTTGTTCAAAGATTTACCTACGATTTTACCGTTCACGTTGTCTTCTCTTTGACTCAAGTTACTGTTTGTCAGAAGACTCAATTCCTCTTCAACCTTTTTTCAAATGATCCCTCCAACTTGTATCTCCACTGCCACCACTTTAACCCAACCATTAATGACACGCACTAATGATTATTAAAATTATTAATGATTATTGCATAATCATTACGTTGTGCAACTTTTTAAAAATCTAAATTCCATAGATTATTTTTAGAAGTCTGTCATGTTTCTCTCGTGCTTATAAACTTTTTAATCTTTCTTACGAACGAGAAATGGAACGTTCGTTTTCCATGACAGAGAACTCTCTTCGCTTTAAAGAACCTCTTCTCTAGCTTGATCGTACACACCCCTGGATCCCAGCTCAATACCCTTGTTTTTCTAGACCTCCCACCCCAGGATTTAGCTCTTGACAGGCCAGTTTAAAAGGAGCCTCCTAGATTTCCACATGGCGGGAGCAGGGTTAATAGAACACTTGTTAAATTAACACCTAGCTCAGCACTCTTCTTTGCCAGTGCCTAGAACTTACACCTGGCAAACAGCACTCTTCTTTGCCAGTGCCTAGAACTTACACCTGGCAAACGTTAGGCTGTGAATACGGCAGAAAGCACCGACTGGGATTTTGTCGAACACTCCACAAAGACACTGGGAGGAAGATGCAGAGATGCCCGGGCGAAACAGATGAGCATGAAGGCTAAACCCGCTTTCTCTGCCAGGCAGAGTCCCATCAATCCCCAAACTCTGGAAAAAGCCATAGAAGAAACCGCCGGCTGCAAACAGATCCGGACACTTCCACCCTCTTAGAGACCAGAAGGGAGACAGATTCCCATAGCGGGAAGAGCAGGGTGCGATTTCTTCCCTGGAACGGCGGATAAAGGCAATACACTCACCCAACACGTGGGACCAAGACCAGGACTCGCGCGGACTGTCGTCCCGCAGCCGCCGCTTCCGCTTCCGCTTCCTTATTTGGCCCCGCCTCCACGTCCAGCTTTTTTTTTTTCCTTTTCCAGATACTGATTCCCCATTCCAGGGGGCGGGATCTAGTTGGAAAAACGGAAACCGGGCATTTCTATTGGTGAGCATCTGTAATCGTCATCGAAATGCGCCAAAATAAGTCACAAATTGATTTGTCCCTTAAAAGGATCCGTCGGAGGAGGGATGTACGCGTCTTCTGAAAATGACGCAATGAACCCGGTCGCTTCTAGGTCCGGAAGAGAGCGATTTCTCCCGGAGAAGGGCTTGTGTTGCCCAAGTTGAGGTCCTAAGGAGGGGGCCTCATGAGAGGCCGTCATTCTTGTATTCAAAATCGTAAACTACGTGTTTTGGGAACACTTTGAATTTGGCATCTTCTTGGTCAGGCTATCTTGTAGAAGAAATGAATTCAGATTGTCCCCCCTTTTCCGTTTGCTATTTTATTTGTGTGGCTTTGGCAAAGTACTAAATTTCTCCAAGCCGTAGTGACCCAGTCAATAAAAAGGGAGAGAGGTCATGCGCTGGACACAATGCATAATCTCATCAAGCGCTCAGCAAAAGCATCACCCCTTTTTCACGCCTGCCCCCCCTCTCCCATTGAATAAGCCATTTTCCCCTTGCATGAGGCTAGAGTTAAGATGTCACCGCCTGTTTTTATAAATGAAGAAACTGAAACTGAGTTTGGGAAACAGAACTTTACTTCCCAGTAGTTCTGGAGTCGAGGTGCCCCCCATGCAACTTTTGACAAGGTGGTTTCAAGTTTCTAGGGAGATTCCTTTGTCCCTTCCGGTTTCTAGTGTTCCTAATCTCTGTGATTTTCCTGGCCTTCTGTCATTTCCATATTTGTTTTAAGTTACCTACTACTGGGTTTAGGGGTCACCATCCTGGATTATGATAATGTTCTAGAAATCTGAAAGAGAGAGACAGAGAGAGGAGAGAGAGGAGTGAGAGAAGGGGAGGAGGAGGAGGAGGAGGAGGAGGAGGAGGAGGAGGAGGAGGAGAAGAAGAAGAAGAAGAAGAAGAAGAAGAAGAAGAAGAAGAAGAAGAAGAAGAAGAAGAAGAAGAAGAAGAAGAAGAAGAAGAAGAAGAGAAGGAGGAGGAGGATTTAGGGGTCACCATCCTGGATGATGATAATGTTCTACAAATCTGAAAGAGAGACAGAGGAGAGAGAGGAGAGAGAGAAGGGGAGGAGGAGGAAGAGAAGAAGAAGAAGAAGAAGAAGAAGAAGAAGAAGAAGAAGAAGAAGAAGAAGAAGAAGAAGAAGAAGAAGAAGAAGAAGAAGAAGAAGAAGAAGAAGAAGAAGAAAAGAAGGAGGAGGAGGAGGATTTAGGGGTCACCATCCTGGATGATGATAATGTTCTACAAATCTGAGAGGAGAGAGAGAGACAGAGAAGGGGAGGAGGAGGAGGAAGAAGAGAAGAAGGAGGAGGAGGAGGAGGATTTAGGGGTCACCATCCTGGATGATGATAATGTTCTACAAATCTGAGAGGAGAAAGAAGAGAGAGAGAGGAGGGGAGGGAAAAAGAAAAGAAAGAAGGAAGGAGGGAGGGAAGGAAGGAAAACTTTCATGGACTCTGAAGGTTAAGACAAGGTTAAGACTATCTTTTGTAGGTTTGTATTCAAGCATTAATCTGGGAAGGTTAAAGTAGAAATCTAATTGCATACTAGATTCCAACTAGTTGTTTTCTGCCCAATTAGGCAATAAGGATGAGAGCATCAATTCTCTAATAATTTTAGTCTAGCAGTTCTCACTCTTGTCATCCATTCTGACATGCATTTGGATTGGCAGTTATAAAGCAATACTCTAGAAATCTTTTTTCTTTTCTTTCTATTTTTTTTGTTTTGGTTTTGGGGACACATATGCTCAGGGGTTACTCCTGGCTATGTGCTCAGAAATCGTTCCTGGAATGGGGAAACAAATGGGGAACCAGAGATTGAACCCAGGTCCGTCCTGGGTAAGCCACCCTACTGCTGTGCTATAGTGCTTTTCTCTTTTAATTCTTATTGTGGTCAAAGTGAATTACAAATCTTTCACAGTAATATTTAAGGCACATAATGGCAAGAATGAGGGGCATTCCAACCACCAGTGTTGTCCTCCCTCCATACCTGTTCCCAGCATGCATCCCATATCTCCCTCCTTTACCCCCTATGATGCTAGTGTAACTGTTCCCCACTTGAGCAGCTTGTTGTAGATTGGGTATCGATTCTGTTGTCGTTGACTTTGGGTTTAGTGTTCAAGTCTGATCATTTTTTATTTTCACTAAATGATCATACAACTATCTTGGTCTTAGTACCATCCCCCCCCCTCAAATGATGAGGCTGATCAAGGTGATTCCAGTAATGTAATTCTGTTGGAGATATAAGAAAAGATATGGGATAAGAAAAGAAAATAAATAAAAAACAAAAAAGGACAAACAACAAAAAAAGAAAAACTAGGAGGAGTCTGTCTAGCATGGGCCCAATCCTCTTTAACTTATTTTTTACCATATTTACTTATTTTTCTTTTCTCTTCTTTCTTATCTTTTATTTCCCCCTTCTTTCTCACCTAAGCTGTATCTTAGCAAATTATTTATCTTTTCTTAACTCAATTATATCTTAAGAGATCAGACCCAGCCTATGAGGGTCAGGCCTCCAACAATAACCTAAGAATAGAACACTGGGGCCGGAGAGATAGCATGGAGGTAAGGCGTTTGCCTTTCATGCAGGACAGTGTTTCGAATCCCGGCATTCCATATGGTCCTCTGTGCCTTCCAGGTGTAATTTCTGAGTATAGAGCCAGGAGTAAACCTTTAGCGCTGTCGGGTGTGAACCAAAAAAACAAAAACAAAAACAAAACAAAACAAAAAGAATAGAACACTAATGTCTGTCTTTAGGTGGGCATGAGTTTGTAGACAGTGAACTTCTCTCTGATTGCCAAACCTAAAATGTAAACAAGCCATGGTTAAAATGTATATAGCCCCTCTTATATGTTATCCCTCCTCCCCCCACTTCAGAAGTCCTTCTATCCTCTCATTCCCCAATCCTTACCCATTATTTAACCTGGTCCATTTATTTAATACTACTCCTTATTTAACCCTCTTTACCCTCCGTTCTTAACCCACTAGGTACCAAGACCAACTTCTCCAATAAACTACCACCAACCTCCCAAACCAAAAGGACACTCTCTCAGTCCCACATCACATGGGTTGGCAAGAAATCACAACCAACACTCCTGCTGATTCATGCTTTATGGCCCTTCTTATCACCTTCCTAATTGTGGACTGTTGCATGCTACCAATTCAGCCCCAGAAGGACCCCAGCCCAAGGACACTTCTCTTATGGCTGCAAATCATTTGCAAACTCAACAATGTAATGTATCTTCACTGTTAACTTTGCTGGGTATTTGTAAATCCAAGAACAGTCCCCAGAATGAGAAATTACTTCCCATCCCCTTATCCCCTTTCGGGGGAAGACCTTGGTAATATTTATCCGCAGCAAATAATAATCCACACAGACAAGAAGGATAGGGTGTAAAAGATCGGGCAAGGAGAGCCAGAGAATCCTCCTGCAGCCAGCAGCTTTCACAGAAGGGCCCCTCTCCCCTGTCCATCAAGCTATTTATTGCCAACTCCACAGCGCCCCACCTGAAAGGGCTAGGTGGGGCAATAGTCACAGAACAATCCTAAGGAAACACTTTTATATACAACAATTCCAAGAATCATCTTATGGAAACTTTTTCATATACTACAATTCCCCCCCTTTTTTTGTAAAGAAACAATAATAATGTACAGAAGTAAGAAATATTTTTTATAATTGTAAAAAGAATAACTAAGCAATTGTAAAGGAGTGGCTGTTTGCGTAAGTGCATCACGGGAAAAAGTATAGAAAAAAAAAATTTTTTTTAGCCTAACACAGGGTGTTCAAAACCAGAAACAGATGTAGAGGAATCAACTACAAGCTCCAGAGTAGAATAAAATCTACAGCGTCCAAGATGATCAATTCCGAGTAAGTATTCCCTTGGAAAAGCAGAAGTCAAGTATGAAATTCTAAGATTCAGGACCTAATAGGCCATGGGGAGCTCCCGGGGCAATAACAAAGCCCGAAAGTAATTCGGAGACAGAGATCCTTAGATGAGATGCTCACAAGGGTGTGTAGCAGGCGAGAAGAAACACATTTTCCATTCCAGTCCAGTTTGAGCAGAAGAAAGCCCATCTTTGGAGGCAGTGAATTAGGCCCCTATTTCGAAGGAAGAGGCACACACACACACCTGCACAATGGGCGCCAAAGTAAAGAAGATCCATAGGTACTTGAATTCAATCCAAGATGAGTTCTAGTCCAGTCAGAAGTTCATAAGAGGTCCGAAAATGAAGAACCATGTACAGCCGATTATTAGGTGGGAGCTTAAGTTCAAAACCAAAACAAAATGCTTAAGGCAGAGAACCTCCCCGTGTAAATGAAAAAATTGAGGGTCTATCCAAAATGGATAAAACCTCCTTTTGCACCTGCTATTTTTTCCAATGATGCGCCCATGCAAAAGGCCAAAATACCAGACAGGATTACAATCTAGTAACTTATTTATGACAGTATCTAACCCCTAATCCAAAGCAACAAAAGTAAAACCTTAATGAAATACCATATCAATTTTGAGAATTAACAACTAAAATGTAAAAACATTAATTACAGTAATCAACAAAAGTGTAGAATCAAATATAACTTTACAGGATTACAATTATAAAACTACAAGAGCTAAAATTTCTCCCAAGTTCAAAAACCACTATGAAAGGACGGGGAGTCCAGAACTCCCAAAAGTTCGACCAAAGAAACTTGATGAGTCGGGGAAAGCAGTTGTAATTAGAAGCAGGATACAGCACTACAACAGTTTACGATGTCTTTCTCAGTCAGAGATCATGAGGCTTGTCATTGTGGGTGATGATTTGCACACGATGATTTGCATATGTGGAGGGATTCCTGAAAATAGACTGTTAGGGACTAGGAAAAAAGAGGGAAGGATAAGTAAGAATAAATTGGGGAAGATAAAGTCAGGAAAAAAGAACTATATACAAAACATGTAAGACATACAGACACACAAGACATACATAAACATATTTCACAAAAACATGGCCATCACTCACTCATACTTACCAAAAAATGTTTGCTGGGAAGAATCCCAAATAGAACAAAAACAAACAAACAAAAAAAAATTCAGCTGAATCAACAAAAAGCGCTTTAAAATACAATAGCCGGCAAACAGTTTAAATGAATATCTTCAAGTTCACAGTAACAACAAAAGATATATTTTTAAGGCATAGTCGAGTAAATCTGCAAGAGAATTTCATGCACAATACGACCAAGGAAACCAATAATATAAGTAGAGACAAGTAATTCTATCGTAACCATAGATGATGAGCACTGTAAAGAGAGTCCACCTAAAAGGTACTGTTATGTCAAAATTATGAATTCACCTCCATCTTGAAGCCTAAATTGAGGTAAATAAAACAATGACGTTAGAGTGAAAGAGTGAAAGTTGTTAGATGAGTATATCTCAATATATTGCTATATAATACCCTTAGTACAATGAGGAAGCTTTCTCTCGAGTGAGCCTGGATCAATAGTGGTATTAAGACATAATTACATCATACAAGCAACTACAATGGGGATTCATCATATTCAATCCTATTCAGCGGGAGTACCTGTGAAATGAATCAAAGCATTAACGACAACTAACAAATAAAATAAATAATTATTAAGCATTTACAGTAGATCTCTGAGAAGTATAAAACAGGATGTATGCTGCTGTGGATTTTACCGATGCAGTAGGAATTTTCTTGATCTTCTTGTCATCAAAATTGATCCAGTGTTGTCTTGAGTCAATATTACAGTATGATGTACAGTGTCCAAAATGAAGTTTACCAAAATGGTTAGACACTGATGATAAGATGTATTTTTCAGTTTTGTAATTTTTTTCCTGAGTGAATTCTGCTAAGTTGAGGTCTTCTAAAGGAAAATACACATAAGTGAGTAGTTTTTTAATTTGTTTGCCATCAAAAGCAAAACGTTTCAAATGAATTATTAATACTGGAGGTAATTTCCATAAGTATGTCCTCTTCAAAAAGTCCCTTTTAGTGTTGCAGCTGTTACAATGAATTCTATTGTTATCTTTCTAATCTTCTTCTTTAAAGAATTCAACGAGGCATTCTTGTAACGTACATTTATCTGTAGGCTTGATTGCCATGGACAACTGAACAAATGTCTCATATACCTCAGACTTTTGGTGACATGTGAGACACTGTAGTATAGATTTGAACTGTCCTTGAAAGAGGTTATATATAAGAGATTTGTGAGCCTTTTGGTGTTTAGGCCTAGATTGTTCATGTTTTTCATTATCTATCAGGTGTATAGTTTTATCTGCTATTGAATTTTCAGTAAGCAAATCCTGATGTAGTCCCTCTATAAGGAACATCAATAATTCGTGAGGATCCTGTTGGTTGTGTCCGGCAAATTGGTCATTAAGTAAACCAATTGTTGCTTTGAAGTGTTCAGGATTGACATTCCTATGACATCCATCTCCCATGATTTTTATGAGATGACCGAATTGTTCTGCTAATTTACCTTTATGTCCACTTGGATTTTCTTTGTTAATGTCTTTTTTATAATGATCTTGATAAAAATACTGAGTTAAGTCTGAAATATTATACAGGCATTGTAATATTGAGTTCATATAGCATGAGTTCCCTAAATTTTGTAATCCAGTAAATGCAGGTCTCTGTTTCTCTATTTGCATTCTGGAATGTAAGGGTTTCTTACTCTTGTCTGCCTTATTCAAGATATTGGGTGTGAATGTTAATCCCTTGTTTACTTTCCCAGAGGCCACAGCAGTGTTACAATTGTCAGTGTTTTGAGCATTTTGTATTTGACGTGGGGGCAGGCTTGTAGTCCCAGCAACCTGATCCTGGTGGTTTGTACTAATTCGATTTTTGATGAGGCGTAAAGGGACCCAAAATTTCTTGGAGGGGTTGTCATTTGTACCAACATATGCATATCCCCTTCCTCTCAGAAGAAGATATCCAGCGATCCATTTTTTATACTCTTTGATCCAAACCGGTATATGTGATGCTTCTTGTCTCTAAATATCTTCTTTAAAATGTCTTTCCCCAGCAGTGTAACTTTCCCCTTGGGGTAAATTTAGGTAATTTAGCGTGAGAAGAGCAGCATGGGGCTGGATGGCGGTGGATGGCGATGGATTTTTCTCTGCCATCCCATGCCACGTGGCTCCGCAACCCCATCCAGCCGGCAGGTTCCAGGGCCAGGAGAAAGGCGAAATCACTCACAGGCAGGCTTTAGGAAGCATCAACTTTATTCATGCCCTATTCACCACATGTGTGTGGCCTACTCATAACCTTTCAAGCACTAGTTATTCTTGGCCCTGCATCTTAAACTCCTTTCAGCCATCTTCCCTTTGGGCTCCATGCTGGTCAAAGACCAGAACGCAGAGACCCAAAAGCCAGAGCAACCAGCAGCGCAGAAAGCGCCAAATCCCCTCGGTCCAAGGCTTTTCTAACTTTCCAAGACCCCTCCCAGGAATGGGCGGGGTCTTGCAGGTAAGGTCACACCTAATATCTGGTTGCCAAGACCCCTCCCAGAAATGGGTGGGTCTTAGGTATCTACACCTAAATCCAGGGTCTCAGATAGGTACACCAACAAACAAGACACGATATGTGATGAAAAAAATGCCCTGGATTCCACCCCTACAAGAATAGAGTTATTTTTTTTATAAAAATTACTTGAAGAGCTTTTTTTTTTTTTTTTTTTTTTTTTGGTTTTTGGGCCACATCCGGTAACGCTCAGGGGTTACTCCTGGCTATGCGCTCAGAAGTCGCTCCTGGCTTGGGGGACCATATGGGACACGGGGGGATCGAACCGCGGTCCATCCAAGGCTAGCGCAGGCAAGGCAAGGCACCTTACCTCTTGCGCCACCGCCCGGCCCCCCACTTGAAGAGCTTTTAAAATTCCTAATGTCTTTCGGATATTTCTTCTAATGATTCTGAAACAGACTACAACTATGACAATAATGGTCTGATCATCTTGAGAGGACTGGTACTCAAGCTTTAGTAGTTTAAAGTTTACTAATGTGATTTCGATGTGCAATAATTTTTGAGACCCACTACTCAATCTAGACTTTATGTTATATGCTAACTGGGGCTGGATTGGGTGCAATGTTAGTTCTGAAGTTCCTATCACACTAATTAGCACATAGATTTTGATCATTGCTATTTCTTCCTTAAGTCTTATATGTATGTTTGCAATCTCATAAAAAAATTTCAGACCTATGGATAAGGTGGTAATGGATGGTAGCTTTGATTGGGTGAAATCAACTAAACTCAATATGCCACCTTCTGGATTATTTTGCGTAATCTATTCACTACTAAATGCTCTCAAGAAGAAACTATAGATAGAACCAGAATTTCAGTGCCTGCTATGCTAAAGTTTTTTCCTTAGTACTAGCCAAAAAATAAAACAGCAAATCTTCACAAAATAGTACCCTGTCACAAAATATACTTGTATTTTGAACACCAATAAATAACAGCTCACATTTTTGCGGACTTGTTTATATAGCTGTTCTAAACATATACAAAAATTTATACTATACATTTGCCTTTTCATTGAGAAGAGAAGAAATGTATAACATGTAAAAGTCCTTTATCATTAATAATGTTAACTTTGTCAAGTCTCTGATGTTAAAAGTGTACTGAATTCAGTACTTTGAATTCAATGGAAAGTACCCTTCTGGATGGCAGAAGAGCAGTATCAATAATATACTCTGTAGTTTTTGTTTGTTTTATTGATTCAAAACAAGTTGTGCTCAGGGATTATTCCTAACTCTCCTAAATCCTAGTTCAGGATAACTCCTGTTGTTTTTTGTTTTTTTTTTGGGGGGGGGGTAATATGTGATGGTGTGGATTTAAAGTAGGGATAGCAGCATGCAAGCTGAGTGCCTATCTTCAGTACTATCCTGCCAGCCCTCTTTTATAATTTTGTACTTAAAATAAGCCCTTTAACTGTTAATGTATCAAATAATTTAAATGTTAAATATTATATGTATTCCTAGAAATAGAAGAAACTATAAATGATAGAGCATACAATTTAATCAGAACAACAAAATGTGTACTAGTGCAATAGCAATATTATAACAACGTAATATTGTAATATTGTAGTTAAGAGCATTGATACTAGAACTAGGGGCTGGAGTGGTGGTGCAAGCAGAAGGGCAGGGCATTTGCCTTGCAAGCACTAACCTAGGAAGGACTGCAGTTTGAACCCCAGTATCCCATATGGTCCCCCAAGCCAGGAGCGATTCCTGAGCCAGGAGTAAGCCATGATCATCACCGGCTATAGCTCAAAAAGAAAAAAAAAATCAAACAAACAACAAAAAAGAGCATTAGTACTAGAACTAATCTTAAAATAATAAATAATAAGACACTGGGAAGATAGCTCAAAAGGTTTGAGTATATGCATTTCTGAGGTCCTGAGTTTTATAAGTATAACCTTGGGCACAGTTCTGAAACCCCAGGCTCACACTGCCAGGCTGATTATTTCAGGGAATGGTCACTGGACCCAGGGACATCTGGAGATGTTCAAAATAATATGTTTATTTATGGTCACACTAATAAGTGTTCAGGGGTCACTTAGGAGATCTGTGGCATGCCAGGGATGAACCTGGGTGTACTGGTTGTCAGGTCAGTACTTACTGGCTTTACTATCATTTCACCATCCCCTCAAATAGTAATGCAGTTAAGGAGAGCATTGGCATGCAGCTCAGATAAATCTGACTCAGAATCCAAGTCTTTATAACCATAAATGAAATCACTGATCTCTTTGGATCTATTTCTGGATATGTAATATGGGAATAACAGCATATCAACTTTTTTTTAAAAAAAATTTGGGATCATATCAGCAGTGCTTAGAGGCCACCAGAACTTAAAATATTAATCTGTCTTCCAAGCTTAGTGGTACTTATTTTGGGGTCACCGTATTGCCCAAAAGTGGAGAGATAAGGTAAGGAATTTGCCTTGCATACAGCTAACTTGGGTTGATTGCCAATACCCTTATGTAATCCCCTAAACTCCACCAGGATTGACACCTGAATACAGAACCAAGAATAAGCCATGATCACAATTTGATGTAGTCCAAACACCAAAAAAGTAATAAGTTACTAGTTAATAGTGTTAATTGATTTATAACTTGAGAGAGGTGGGAAGCCAATTATATCAGAAATGCTCTTGACTGTGGAGCTGGAGAGATAGAACAAGGATTAAAATACTTTCACTTGCCTTGCATGTGGCTGGTAACAATTTGCTAATCTGCACAGTATACGTGGTCCCATGCCAAGAATGATCTCTGATCACAGAGATAACAGTAAGCCTATGCACTACTGACTGTGGCTGGCCTCCAAGCAATCCACAAAACAAAAGAACAAAAAAATATAGAAGTGTTCTTGGTTGCAAATAATATAAGGCTCAGATAACAGTGACATAGACAATATTTTATACAACAAAAATTCTTAAGATTATTGGTTGTGGTAGGTCTATAATTCAACAATATCATCAACAATTCAAATTCTTTCCACCACTATGTTTCACCACCACCCTCAGCATGTTGACATTTCGTTTTCAGGGTGTTTCTGCTTTTCCTTTTCTATTTTTCAATTAATTGAGGTTAATTTCCTCTACCTGTTTTTTCCCCACCAAAGTCAACCACTGATCTGTTTTTGGAACTCAGCGTGTTTAAATTCACTTCTATGATCACATAGTGCTTGTCTTTCTATTTTATTTATGTCACACTTATTCTTTGATCCTAAGATGTATTTTCATGATTTATATCTGAGTTCAGGACTCAGAAAATGGTTTATAGCTAGGACACTTACCAATTGGTTCTCACTGCTCTTATTCCAGAAGAAAAAGACTCGCCCCTTGTATTTTCATGCCTAGACTGAATCATAAGGCCATTTCAGAATTTAAGACTACCAGACATAATGTTAATCAAGCATTTGAATTTCATTCTCTTTGTAGTTTTCAAGTAAAACTGAAGATCACTTGGCAAATAGCCATCCACCTAGCAATAGATATTTAATTTAAATTAAATCAATCTGTTTTTTAAAACTAAATTAAGCTACAATTTAAAATAATTGTAATTTCCAGAGTAGTGGATATCAATCTTAACCATACATCCAAAATATCTGTGGAGTTTAACTTACACTTAAGGAAAGGGGAAGGGACAGAGTTTGAGAGAAATTATACATTCATTTGAAGTGGAATTTGTCATCAGGATATGGAATATGGAAAATTCTCTCAGATCAGGATAATTTGTGGCTAGGATTAAGAACTTCTTACCTGTTTAAGATATGTATCAAGTTGTTGATTGATTTTTCTAGTTAACTGAAGATTAAGGCCCATAATCTTTTGGCCTCTCCTTTTGCAATCACCAGAAATATCCTGAGTAGAATGTCGTGTGTATTACTGTGTACCTCTCATTACTTAAGACCTCCTGTAATGTTATGATATCACTGTATATTGAAAGTAGTTTAAATTTGTACTATACATTTTTAGATGTATTCAGGAACATGTTAACTTTATTCTATTTCTTGTCACTTTGTGCAAGTTTTCTCCTCTTCATAAAAATAAAATGCGTTAGGTGTCAGCTCCCACATATCCCCTCTACAAAATAAGTTATTTAGAATTCCAATTAATGGATTTTAACTAATTGGTGTTGTTTCTCTGTTTTCCAAATGTATAAGCAGAAATAAAGGGCACGTTATTGATATAAAGCATAAGTGAGATTTTGGCAAAGATTGGGTTTTATTTTCAGGACCTATTAGAGTCATAAATCCATGGAAACGAAGCACTTGCCAACACATTTTTAATTTTAAAAGAACTGTTTCTGAGCAGGGTTATTATGTTTTTAAATACCATTAAATTGCTAAAATGTGCTCTAATGTACTCTAAACATTATTTGTACATTCTTAATGTTCTGTTTGCTGTCTAGTAAACACAAAATTGACCTTGTCCTAATTTACTTTCTTTGAAGACACACTTAGGAGCTGCAGAAAAATCTTTAATTGAAATGAAAGTTTTATCATCGTATAAAGTGTGACCTTTCATTAAAGATCATGCCAGCATGTGATGGAGACAAAAAATAAATTAGTTGCCATTCAAAGCCCATAAATTATCATTTATTCACAGAGTGCTTATACTATGCTATATGGTATTATAAAATAAACTCTATTAACATCCTATATTAACTCAAAATTTTAGCTAGAATAAGAACAATATGTTTTTGGTTTAAGATTTAATTTTTTTTAGAATTGAAAGATATACTTTTTTTGGAAAGTAGTGACTGAATTTGACCTGTGATTACCTTTGATTGTGAGCAGTAAAGTTTTGCTTCCTACAGATATTAATAAGTTTTTAATTATCATTTGAATTTTACTTCTAAAATTATATAATAATGTAGTTAGCAGTTATAATGACAATCTATTTTAGCTTTACCTACCTACCCAAAATTTCTTCTCTTTTTGTTTTGTGTTTTTGGGCTACACCCGACAGTGCTTGGTGCTTACAAGGATTACTTTTGGCAGTATTAGGAGGACCAAATGTACTGTGGATCAAATGGGCCTTATTCATTGTACTATATCTCTCTGATCCCCAATTTTTTATTTTTTGTTTTGTTTTGTTTTTGGATCACACCCAATGATGCTCAGGGGTTACTCCTGGCTCTGCACTCAAAAATTGCTCCTGGCTTGGGGGACTATATGGGACGCCGGGGATAGAATCGAGATCCAACCTGGGTCAGCTGCGTGCAAGGCAAGCACACTACCACTGCACTATCGCTCTGGCCCCTGATCCCTCATTTTTTAAGATGAAGAAAAATTAACCAATAGCATAAACTTTTTAAAATTTGATTTTTCCAAAAATCAGATGAAATGTATTGGGAGAGAACTACAATAACAAAGAGAAAAGGAATAGGATCAAGTTGAAAAATTCTCAGGTAGGGCCGGGCGGTGGCGCTGGAGGTAAGGTGCCTGCCTTGCCAGCGCTAGCCTAGGACGGACCGCGGTTCGATCCCCCGGCGCCCCATATGGTCCCCCAAGAAGCCAGGAGCAACTTCTGAGCGTATAGCCAGGAGTAACCCCTGAGCGTCACAGGGTGTGGCCCAAAAACCAAAAAAAAAAAAAAAAAAAAAAAAAAAAAACCCGAAAAATTCTCAGGTCACAAAACTTAACAGATACTTGTAAATGAATAAAGAGAAAAAGATCTATAAATGTTTTCAAATTGTAGTAAAACTTTGAGATAGCCTTGATTTGTCAAACAGGGAGCTCCAAGTAATTTAATAAAATAATAAATTTCTTCTAATGCGAGACTTGAATTGAAATGGTTTGATTTTCTGTATTCAATTATTGACTTGGAAAAATCCAAAGAAAGTAGAGCTTCACCACAATTCTATGGTGAAGTCCAAAGTTGTGACCTCAAATAGGTTGTCAGCTAAAAAAAAAAAAGTTCTCTTTTGAAAGGAAAGCCTGTAGAAGTTCACTTTCAGGGTCATCAAAGTCCTTTTCTCACACATGCAGAACCACTTCTCCATCTAAAATAGAGGAATAGATATTTTTCTATTTCCTTTGGAGAGGGTCAGACTTACTCCTCACCCTGTACTCAGACTTATTCTTGTTCTCCTTACAGTGCTTGGAGAAATCAAATGTGTTAAAACAATCTCCAGGGGCCCTTGTACTATCCCTCTAGTCATGGCTTTTTATTTGAATGGAAAAAGTTATAAAATGGATATTCCAGGGACCAGCTACCCTCTTTAGGACTGCAACAGGTATTCATTATCTCTTATACTGTCTTTCTATTTGTACCATATTCTCAGTTATTAATCTGGTGACTTGGTTGATGGTGTACTTTAGAAACCTTATTATTAAGAAATCTTAGGCCCTGGTAATCATACCCTCTCACACAAGGACTGCCAAATAGGTTAATTTACAGTTACAGTTACATTGGATGCCAATGAGTGTCAGCCTATGTACTTACTGGTACTTACTGACACCTTAAACTTATCTTCCACATCCCCATGGTATAAAAGCAACTCCCCCTCTGATTGCTTATGTGAGTTAATGATCTCTGTCTAGATGTCTAGATCCCATTGTCAGTTTGAAACAATAGGGTCAAAATATCAATGGCATACGTAGTTCAATGAAAATCTTACTCTCTCCTCTGGCAAGTGTTTGTCTTCTTTTAGAATAAATACTTCTAATGCTGAACATTTCAGAATTAGGGTGGAAGGGAGGCCGGAGAGATAGCGTGGAGGTAAGGTGTTTGCCTTGCATACAGAAGGTCAGTGGTTCAAATCCCAGCATCCCATATGGTCCCCTGAGCCTGCCAGGAGCGATTTCTGAGCAGATAGCCAGAAGTAACCCCTGAGCGCTGCAAGGTGTGACCCAAAAACCAAAAAAAAAAAAAAAAAAAAAAAAAGAATTAGGGTGGAAGGAAATAAATTCTTCCAGAGGTTCGTGAGAATAAGTATATGCAGAGCCAAGCCTACTTTTACCCCTTAGTTCCCAGACATATGTATATATTCTTGTAATGT
Source organism: Suncus etruscus (assembly GCF_024139225.1). Classification (NCBI taxonomy): domain Eukaryota; kingdom Metazoa; phylum Chordata; class Mammalia; order Eulipotyphla; family Soricidae; genus Suncus; species Suncus etruscus. The sequence goes on along the minus strand of NC_064848.1, from coordinate 67,922,267 downwards.
CATATAGAGATCTTATTTAGATTTATTTCTCATCCTAGAGAATAGGATTTAAGTAGATTAAAGAAGGTGCTTCATCTGTGCCTTTAACAAGCTACCATAATGTTAGTTTTGTTTTTAATTGAATCACAATTAAAAAGTTGTTGGTGATTAAGTTTCGATCATACAATGTCTAACTCCCCTCTTCACCATTGTATACTTCTTGCCACTATTGTTCCCAGTTTTCTTCCCAGCCTAACCCCTGACCGTCCCTGTCTGCCTCTATGGCATTTTCTTCTCTCTATAACTATCTTCCTTTTTTCACTTTTAGATGTGATTTGTGATATTTCTACTGAAAGGGTACCATATATATCACATTACTTTCTTTCAACACTCACTTCTTGTCCAGAGTGATCATTTCCAACAGTTATTGTCATAGTGGTCTCTTCTCTGTCCTATGTGCACTCCCCCCACTTGTCATGGCAAGCTTCCTACCAGGGTCCAGTCCTCCCTGGTCCTGCTATAATAACTTTTTATCAGGTTTTCTCCCTCTGGATGGTGCAGCATGTGATTTGACTTGTGGATTTCATGAACATAGACTTATGTTCATCAACCTAAATCCATTCACATCTTATGATTCCTGGGCCCCAAGGTTTATTCTTGGGCCCATCTGACTTATTAAATTGCAGATTAGATAGCTCCTAGTTGATAACAATAAGTTCTAGCAGAATAGTCATTATTAGTCTACAGCCAAGCATTTACCTCTATCAAGGTTCAATAAAAAGTGAGGAGTTTTTCTTAAGTAGCAAATAATTATCCATTATAGTTACCCTGACTTATCTTCAAACTCCTGAGACTTTGTGTTATGATCCTTCTATTTAGACTTACCATGAACTCTTTTTTGCAACTTTTCTCCATATACCAAATTTTCCACCAGACGTTTTGGTCCAAGTGAGAAAGGCTGATTCCATTAAAGCCTAGACATTTTATACAACACCTTCCTGACTCAGGTTCCACTTACTTTTCAACAGACTTCCATTTATTTTGGTATAATAATAAGAAGAAGATTGTTAGATGAACATTTCTCCTCTTTCTTTAGAATAATGAATACAAGATATCTTTTCTTTGGAGGGAATATCCTGACATAGCCTGACCCTATAAAAAAGTGTACTCCCTTCTTCTTAGTCCTTGATTTTTAGGATTCCCAATACCTTTACTGAAGTAGTTTTTGCTCAATCTTTATAAAGTTTGTCTTCTACCTTCTGGAAAACATGTTTCTTACCATGCTCTTTATTACACTATACATGCTTTTATTTTATTGATGTAATGGATCAATGTGTTGTTCTGCAGAATGTCCAGATGGCCCAGAACTCTTTGGACTATATTAAGACAGAAGGTGGGCGAGCTAACGTAGCCCTAGTGCAGAACTGTAAATGAGTATTGTTGTTCATTCCAAGGAATGTGAACTGATCCTATATTCCATCTATTTTTTCCATCTTATTTTTACCATCTGCTATGGTAACTAAGGCATTTCACTTTACTCTCCAGGCTTCAGAAAGTCACACAGCATTGTGCTTGCCCCATCCCCCAGGGTCCCTGCAATGTTATTAAAATCCATGTCCCAAGGATGGGATGCCAAGTCAATATCACCCTATTTGTTCACTTTTACTGGCTAGTCTTGGGAAGGAGCCCTTTTGATTTAATTTCAGGTTCTCTTCTTCTCCTGACATAACATGCTGCCCAATTCTGGAAGGTTCCTTAAGAAATAGTCTATTTTTTTCCTTATCAGGCCCATCATGTCTCCAACTGGGTTGTTATAATTATTATTATGCTTTCCATTGTTGGATTGGCAGTCAAGAAAGAAAGTGGAAGCAACTCTTTATCAGTTTTGTTTTTTAGTTGGCCAAACTCTGCTGTGCTTACTCCTGGTTTTGTTTCAGAGATCACTTCAGGTGGACTTAAGGGACCATATCAGGTGCCAAGGATTAAACCCAGGCTGACTTTGTGCCAGATAGCACTTTATGCCATGTGCTACCACTCCAGCCACAGAAAGGGTAATTCCTCAGAGACTGGAGACCAGATACCATCCTCCTGAGCATTCTTTTTTTTTTTTTTTTTCTTTTTTTTTTTTTTTGGTTTTTGGGCCACACCCTGTGAGGCTCAGGGGTTACTCCTGGCTATGCGCTCAGAAGTTGCTCCTGGCTTCTTGGGGGACCATATGGGACGCCGGGGGATCGAACCGCGGTCCGTCCTAGGTTAGCGCAGGCAAGGCAGGCACCTTACCTCCAGCGCCACCGCCCGGCCCCCTCCTGAGCATTCTTTGTAATGTCTTCTAGCACAAGGGACTGGGCTCTTAATAGGATTTTCTGAAGATTCTGCAGGTACAGGGTAGGCAGTAGAGCCAAAGTATTTGGATACATAATTCAAGGTCACAAGATTTTTATTTTCTGCCCCCTTCCCTATTCAAGTCACTGGCTTTAGTCTGACAGACAAAATTGTCTTTCAAGGTCAGAGAGAGAGAGAAAAAAAATACAGCACGTAAATCACTGACCTAGTATGCAGTAGGCCTAGAATTCCACCCCTAGAAATATATATATAGTCCACTGAATATTGCTAGTACTGATTCTTGAGTACTGAGCCAGTAGCAAGCCCCTGATCATCAATGGATGTGGTTTAAAATCCCCAAATATAACAAAGAAAATTTCTAGAGATTTATATGACTTTGAACTTTTATACTAGTATCTGATATTGGCACTCCCCCTGCAGGATAAAGGGCCTGGGGCTGGGTACCCTACTCTCTGTAAATTACCAGTAGAGACTCTTGGCTCTGCTAACGGCTCTTAGCTTTCTAGTGGCTTCAAGTTTTCATTATTGCTCTACAGGGAGTCATCCAATTCCACTGTCCCTTTGTTCACTATTCTCCCAGAACTTTCATAGATCTAAAGTGCACTGCTGAGAGCATTCCACGCCATCAATTTCTCCCTTATGATCATCTAGTGGTGATTCTGAGAAGCCCTCTAATGCCAAGGATAAGTTGTGTTTACATATCACTCAGATTGTGACCCCTCTTGTCACTTCATGGTGAGTGATCCAGTCTCAAATTTCCTGCTTAGTAGCAGCTTTCTGGAACCACTCCTAAAGCCAATTTTGTTATTTTAAGTGTTTGGAGGAAGCAAAGACAAAGTTAGAAATGTAAGAGGATTTGCAGGGACTAGCCTATGAAGATGAAGAAAAGAGAGAATGGGCATGTGAGAACTATTCTAACTACAGTGGGGAGGAAGGGTTGGAAGGTACAGAAAGACTCATGGGGTTGGAGAGAGAGAGTACAGTAGGTAGGTGCTTGCCTTGCACATGGCTGCCGACCTGTATTTTTTCTCCTGAACACTTGCAGGAGAGTTCTCCGAGTACAGATGGATTTAACCCAAAACAAAAACAAAAACAAAACAAAAAGGACTTGGGAAGTTTGGAACAGAAACAGCAAAGCAGAATGACCATTGAAAAAGTCACAACATTCTTAAATGCCAACCTGTCACTAGTTAAAGACTGTGACCTGAGTTTGAATAAGGAGCTAGATTCAAATGGTGGGAAAACTAGAGGATTTCTATCTTTCTTGCTATAAAGTCTCTCCAGCAGATGATGTTAGTGGTGCCCTCTGCTGCCAAGATTAGGACAAACACCAGAACCATCCGCTTTGGAAGCCAAATCCCTCTCCCATTTTATACGATTTGGGGGAAGATTAATTCTTGTGCTATATCCTTCAATGTATAATTTTAGTATCTAGCAATTCAAAGCAATAAGATTAAGAATTATCTTTGGAAAATAACTAGATATGATATTGAATTAAAATATGGCCTAGCACTGCAAGGAGAAATTAAGTTTGGAGAATTTTACAATTGAATGTTCAATTAATTAACCTTTTGATGGAATTTAAAATGTGCACGACAAGGAGCTTTACGTGCCTGTGCTTATGACAAACACATTGAAACAGTAAACTAGAATTTTTAATTTTAAACAAATTGTACATATAATTTTTTGGTAAACTACATGAAATGAGAATTTATTTTTCCCCAGATTCTTCAGATTGACCAACACATATACTTGTAAAGAATATTTATTACATAAATATGACTACAATACTATAATTCTATATGTATAGCTCATATATATATATGTATATATATATATATATATATATATATATATATATATATATACAGTAGCTTACTTTAGTCACTTGAGCAACTCAGTACATTACTCTGTCCCAGGCAATAGTCTAGACACTGAGAATATACTGTTTATAACATTAAGATTTCCTGCCAGTACACATCCAATAGCAACAAACAACAGATGAGTGCATTGTATGGTGGTATGATAGATGTACTATATAGTAAGAATAAAGCAATTTAAGAGAGCTATGTTGGAGTCACAGTATTTTAAATAGAATGGACATAATAGACAGTGAGAAGGAAGTATGTGAGTAGGACAAACATATTAATAGTTAACCTGATGAAAACCATCGAGTGGATCCTGGTCAAACATGACTAGTGGTTTGGAAGAACTGTTAGCGGTGTGATTGAGTTATTGAGAAGGCCAAAGTGATAGCGTATTGGTAGGGCATTTGCCTTGCACGGCTGACCCAGGACAGACATAGGTTCTATCTCCAGCATTCCATATAGTTCCCCAAGCCAGGAGCGATTTCTGAGAACATAGCTAGGAATAACCCCTAATCATCATTGGGTGTGGCCCAAAAACAAAAAATAAAAAAAATTAAATAAAATAGGTTATTGAGCAAGAGTAATAGAACAAAAGGGAAAATGCATGGTGAAGAATCAAATTTGTGAAAGACTGTTTTTCCAGAAAAGGTTATACTATCTCCTGCACCTCTGGAGACACTGAAACAATTAGGGGAAATATAATCACAGCTTCAGGTGCAAATGGGGGAGGGAATTTCTATTTGTTCAGAAACAGATTTCTACCTTAAAGCAAGAATATTTCCAGGGGGGATGATGAGTACATTTTTTTCTACAAGTGGTACAGGAGGTCAAATAAGTTTTTTGGTAACCTCTGAATTACTTTCAACAGTGAACTTTATGTTGATTTTCTGTGATGCATACTGAAATTTATATAATGTTATAATGCAATATTATTTCAGTGGGAAAAAATAGACAGTAATAACCAAAATCAAAATAAAAAAGCACAATTTCACAGTGAGTTTTAATCTTTTAAGGAGGACCCCTTAAGAAAATATTCAAGTCTAAAAAATCAGAAAATAGATATATGGAAGAGTAATTTACTGAGGAATGAATATAGTCTCTTTCTCACAGTTGCTACTAAAAGAATAAGAAGTATTTACCCATAATTGCTTTACCCTTACTCCTCAGGAAAGACAAAATAAATTTTGAAAGAGAAAACTATTGGGAGCTGAGAGATAGTACAGCAGATGGGGAGCTTGATTTGTATGTTGTTAACCAGGATTCAATCTCTGGTACTCCATATGGTCACAAAGCCTTGTCAGAAGTAGTTCCTGAGTATGGGGCCAGTAGCAAACCACCAGGTGTGACCCAAAACACACAAAAAAATTAAATAATAATAACACTTAAAAAGGAATATAGGATTCAGAAAGAAGGGGGCTTAAATGTACCATAGAAAAAAGTTTGTGGGTATTAGAAGACAAATGAGTGTAAGAATTTAAGTGAACAAGGTGAGATTGGGGAAGGTGGGACTCCTGGAATGTGAAGAAATACATTCTTGTATCCTTTATTGACAGGGATGCATGTATAGAAATATATCCTAAGGAGATTTTATCATTTTATATATAGAATAGAGTATAATTCCACAAACCTAGGTGGTATATAGCCAAGGACTTAGATATTTCCACGTATCCTTTTTACTCCCTATATATTTACATGACACTGGGAATAAAATATGATTTAAAAAATCAAACACTTGGGTCCGGAGAGATAGCACAGCGGCGTTTGCCTTGCAAGCGGCCAATCCAGGACCAAAGGTGGTTGGTTCGAATCCTGGTGTCCCATATGGTCCCCCGTGCCTGCCAGGAGCTATTTCTGAGCAGACAGCCAGGAGTAATGCCTGAGCACTGCCAGGTGTGACTTAAAAACCAAAAAAAAAAAAAAATTTAAGGGGCCGGGCGGTGGCGCTCGAGGTAAGGTGCCTGCCTTACCTGCGCTAGCCTAGGAGACGGACCGCGGTTCGATCCCCCGGCATCCCATATGGTCCCCCAAGCCAGGAGCGACTTCTGAGCGCATAGCCAGGAGTAACCCCTGAGCGTCACCGGGTGTGGCCAAAAAACCAAAAAAAAAAAAAAAAAAAAAAATTTAAACACTTACTAAAAACAAACCACAGATTTATTTAAAAGAAAATTATTACAACCCATACATTAAGTTACCCAAACACATATGAAGGGGATGGTGACCCAAAATTTAAGAAACTATAGGTAGTCAACTACATAACTAGGTTATCTGGTATAGTCTATTCGGATCCTGGCTGCTTTATATGAGATTCAGGGTTAATTTAAACATTCTTAAGAGACACATAACCATTTACAAAGAATTAGAAGGACCTGCCTTCATAATGTCATGGAATTTGAAGAGTGGGCATATTGGATTAAAAGCCTTATTTTTCCATGTATGAGTACTTCAATCCTCTTAAAGCTCACTATAACTCACAAGGAAAGCATAGTTGAAAAACCTAGCTGAAAATAGTAACTATGTCTAGTTGTGAGAAGTTAGTTAAAATTATGTAATGTAGGACCAGAGCGATAGCATCGCGGGCAGGGCACATGCCTTGCACTTGGCCAGCACAGATTTGATCTCCAGCAACCTGTATGGTCTCCAGATCCTGCCAGAAGTAATTTCTTTGGGGGAGGGGGAAGTGGGAGTCACATCCGGTGACGCTCAGGGTTTACTACTGGCTACGAGCTCAAAAATCGCTCCTGGCTTGGGGGACCATATGGGACGCCAGGGATTGAACCCAGATTCATCCTGGATCAGCCACATGCAAGGCAAATGCCCTACCACTGTGTTACTGCTCCGGCCCCTGCCAGAAATAATTTCTGAGCGCAGAGCCAGGAGTAACCTCTGAGCTCTACCAGGTGTGATCTATAAACCAAAACCAAATCAAAACAAAATACAAAGTACGTAATGTTAAAATAAAAAGCCAATTCTTACACCAAATTCATAGCTGCAGTAGAAAGATTAATTCATATATAACCTTCTGTTTTAAACTGAGATTATGTGGTTTACAATGCTATATGCTTTCTCAGCACATAATTACAAAACCACAACATCACCAGTGTATCCTCTCCCTCTCTCAAGGATCTCAAGACCTCTCCATCGCAAGTCCTTCTACCATCACTACCATTACTGCCATCACTACTCAATTGTGTGAATCAGTTCTCTGGTTTTGTTACCTTTGGACATTATGTTGCTGTGTATCTTTAATTTCCATGTATAAGAGAGACTATTCTGTGTCTATCCCTTTCTTTTGACTGACTTCACTCATCATGGTATTCTCTAATTCCATTCATGTTGCTGTAAATTGCATGATTTGATTCTTTCTTAAACCTGTAAGATACATCATTGTGTGTATATATACCAGAGCTTCTCTATATACAAGAGCTACTTACTCTTTTGAAGTTATGTATTGAGTAGTATAGTTTATAAATCCATATGGGAGAATAATGTATATTTGTAAAATTGTAACTTAGAACCTCCTGCTACGTAACATCTCCCAAATCTGTCCCTATGTGTAAGCTCCTAAATCCTGACATCTCAGTGAAATAACAAGCATTTATTTGTTCTTCTCTACTTCTATTTTTTTTTTTAACTCTTGCCATTAGAATTCTGTATGTGAACAATAATTAGTGGATACATCACGTCCAAGGACTGGAGACCTTTGAATGACACACACTTGAAATAAAAATTAGAGAAAAGGACAGAGAGCAAGACCAAGTAAGTAAAGGAAATAAATGAGGAAAGAAAATGTGAGAAAGGGAGGGAAAGAATGAAAGGCAAAGGAAGAAAGTCCAAGAGACAGTTGTGAGCACTTCTGACTTTTTTTGCTGTAGCAAATATCTCAGATGCTTGGATATTTAGTGCACCTATCACATTTTTTTAGAGAATCCACAAAGTGCCTCTGGGACCCTTAATTTGATAAATTAAGGATTTGTAAGTAGAGGTAGTAAGCTAATTTTTTCTTGTAATCATTAACTCACTCAGTGAAAATACAAACATAAATCATATTTAAAATAATATATAAATTTAATATGTTATTCTCACGTTTCCAAGTTCTTCATATTTAATGGAAATTTTTTAAATGTAAGTATCCCTGTCATTGGTAGAGGCACTTCTGGAGTTATCCAATCATTTATCATTTCTATCATTTATCAATTTTTCAAAGGACTGAAGTTTAAAATTCAGAAATAATGACTGCATCATTTTTCTTTGCATCTTCATTGTTTTTGTTGTTGTTGTTGTTTTGGTTTTTTTTGGGGGGGCACAACGGCAGTGCTCAGGGGTCACTCCTGGCTGTTTGCTCAGAAATAGCTCCTGGCAGGCACGGGGGACCATATGGGACACCAGGATTCGAACCAACCACCTTTGGTCCTGGATCGGCTGCTTGCAAGGCAAACGCCGCTGTGCTATCTCTCCGGGCCCATCTTCATTGTTTTTAACTTATTTGTGAACCCTCTATATGCATTCAAAATCTACACTGTTTTAGTTTATGGGATATTTTCTTCAAGAAATGCTTTACTTTTCAACATAGAGTAATTGAGAGAGAATTCTTTAAATGAGTGTGCTTGCAAGGGTTGGATTCAAGATGATTTGCCTTTATTTTTCTTTGAAGCAAAATTTAGCACACAAGTCATGTTTTTAAAAATGAAATAAATTTATGGCTCAAGATTAGACCTGATTTGTTTTAGTTTAGGCTATTCTAGGAATTCCTTAGGACCTTTATTGAGAGATTTGCATGAGACAAGCTCCAAATGAATCATATCTCCCAGTAGAAATTTCAGCTCCACTAGGTTCAAGACAAGCCTAGTTAGTTCAAACTCTGGAACTATGGCCAAGAACAATCCTGTCTCATCTGCATCTGTCCATATCACAGCTTCTCAGCTGAGAATGTTCTGTTCTCCTTTCTCCGACAGGCCACTAGGCAATGGCCGGAGTAAATTTTTATTATTACCAGTGGAGACAAATTGACAAGATCTCAGAGAAATATAAATAGGATCTGTATTTAAATCCATACACATGGTCTATATTTATATCTTTATCACTTTGATTACTATTTATGTCCATATTATCTACACATTTATCTATATTGGAATTGATTTAAAATAATTGGTTCATGCAATAATAAAGCCTGGCAAGTCCAAAATCTGCTGTTCATGTAAAAAGATGATTAGTTGGGGAATTAGTGTAGTGCTGATGTTACATATTAAGTCTTAAAGACACATGTCGGCATAATTCCTATTGCCCCAGAGAGTTCAGTTTTTTTTATTCTAATCAGCTTTATTTTTATTTTATTTTATTATTTCGGGGGGCATACTCAGCAGTGTTTGGGATTACTCTTGGCTCCACACTCAAGAATTACTTGGTGGTGCTCAGGGGATCAAATGGGGTGTCTTGGACTAAATCCAAGTAGACCACATGGAAGGGAAGCTCCCTACCCACTCTGCTATAACTCTGGCCCCTAATCCAGTCAGGATTTGACCCATTAAATGTGGCTCACCCATATTATGGAGGTCACTCTATTCAAAGGTCATTGATTTAAATAGTTTCTTACTTAATGCCACACTCATATCAACATCATGAATGCTTGACAACATATCTGGAAATGATGTCAATAGCAAATTAACCATGGGAGTGTAAGGCAAATTAGAGGAGGGAGAAAGCAATGCTCCTTACTGTCCTCTGATGGGTAGAGAGGGAAATGCTGCCACAGTCCCGGAAAGCACTAGAAGCCCCTCCCAAACCAGACTGAGTCCCAAGTATCAGTAGGTTGAGAAATGCTGATCCACAAAGTACAGTCACATGCTTGATAATGTGATTAACATCACTAGCTGAAACTGGTGGGACTTTTATATATAATCATTAACTTTATTAGAAATAAAACTATCAAATTCTCTCAGTGACTATCATTCTTTCCTTCTCATTCTAATTTGACTTCCAAGGAAAGAGAATTATTACACTGAGACAAGTTTGCTGTTTTGAGATTTCATAACAGACACACATCTAATTTCCTAAGAGCAATTCATACCAAAATTTAGCTGCATATAGAATCTGGTAGTAGGGACAGGTGTGAAAAGATGGTACAGCAAGGAAGGCACTTTACCGTGCAAATAGTTTACTTGGGTTTAATCTCTAGCATCACATTTTTATGCCCCAGCTCTGCCAAGAGAAATTCCACAATGCAGCTGAATGTGGCCAAACAAACAACACACACACACACACACACACACACACACACACACGCACACACATGAAAGAGAGAAAGGAATACTCAAGGAAGTAGAAAAGAAGAAAGAAAGAAGAAAGAAAGAAAGAAGAAAGAAAGAAAGAAAGAAAGAAAGAAAGAAAGAAGAAAGAAAAGAAAGAAAGAAAGAAAGAAGAAAGAAAGAAAGAAAGAAAGAAGGGAAGAAGGAAGGAAGGAAGGAAGGAAGGAAGGAAGGAAGGAAAGGAAGGAAGGAAGGAAGGAAGGAAAGAAAGAAAGAAAGAAAGAAAGAAAGAAAGAAAGAAAGAAAGAAAGAAAGAAAGAAAGAAAGAAAGAAGGAAGGAAGGAAGGAAGGAAGGAAGGAAGGAAGGAAGGAAGGAAGGAAAGAAAGAAAGAAAGAAAGAAAGAAAGAAAGAAAGAAAGAAAGAAAGAAAGAAAGAAAGAAAGAAAGAAGAAAGAAAGAAAGAAAAAGAAAGGAGAGAAAGAATTTCATGAAAGCACTGGGGAAAGAATTTTCTGGATAAAACATGAGCCTAGATATTCCTGAAATGAAGCTAGCATCTGAGTGTAATGTTCCCTGGTAACATGGTCAATGACCTTAGAAAATAATCTCAAATTGGCAACAAATTTGTTGAGATTAATTTACTGAAAACAAAAAGCAAACAATTACTGCATTAACTTGTTCATTTATTCATTTCATCATTCACTCAGCAAATCACTTATTCAGAGGAGGAGAATCTGAGAGGGAAGCCTGGAGTCTTGAACCAGGGAGAAGCAGTGAGACATGGTTAAGGAGGTAGGGAAAAGTAAAGAACAAAGGAATGAGGCAGCATCATAGTAGATAATCGAATGAATGGTCAACTAAGAAAACAAGGAGTGTGTGTCAAAAAGGAGATCTTGTGTCCACCAAGATCCATGCTACCCGAAAATCCAGAAGCTAGAAATGAACTTCCCTAGAAGCCTTTCTCTCTCATTATACACATTATATTTTAGATGGCCCCAGGAACTATCACATAATAAAGTTGTTTTTGAGAGGGGAGAGGACTTCCCCGTGACTGACTTGTGAGAACAGGAGTTTATCACTCCTGCCTATCACTCATCAGCTCCTTTTGGACATTTCTAAAAGGGAGACAAAATGCACTTCCAATGAATATTTAGTATTAGCATGCCTTGAATCTGATGTTGTAAATTGGTAAAACTAGATACATTAAGACAAAAGAAATGGGCTTTTCACCGACAATTCTGAATATCAATTGTTTTTTTCATGCAAATTTCTAAACACCAAACTGAACTATGCAGCATAACTGCCATCAGATGGCACTGTATCCCCTGAAACACTTGACTATATCGACAGGATGAATTTCTCCATAAATTCATAACAAGTGAGAGAAGAGTGTCATAATTATTATTATTAATCTCTCCTAAAGACCAGGGCATGGAGCCCTAGAGTCAAGGGTTTAATTTGTTCCTGTATGCTCTTGGGCAATTTTGCAGGTTTCCTTGACATAAAATGACTTGAAGAATTCTGGACTTCTCAATTGAGTTTCAACTGCATATATACAGGAGCTCTTAGCCCTTTTAGTTTGATGAAGTATCTGAACTCTTTCTCAGCATCATGCTTTTAGATGCATTAAATAGGATGTACCAGATTATCAAGGAATCTGATTATTAATTATTAAGCATAGTTTCTGGACAATCTTAGAAAATGTACAATACAGTGATACATGTGTTTCTTTTCTTTTTCTTTTCTTTCTTTTTTTTAATTATTTTGTTTTGTTTTGTTTTTTAGGTCACACCCGACAGTGCTCGACGACAGGCCTGGCTCCTTGGTCCCTTTTGAAACTCAGGCACACTTCTGCCCAACTCTAAACTCTGTGGCTGTCTTGTAAAGGCCAGGCAAACCCTCCATGGAAGAACCTCAACATACATATGTCTCTATGTCTGAGTGAGGGGTGGTGGGCAAGTGGGGGAGAAGACCTGGCTAGAAGCAGCTATACCCAGGACAGCTCCTAAGGTGGGGCCTTGATTCAATAAATAATAAAGCTCTGAGCAAGCTGAAAAAAAAAGGGCAAAAATATTTTGAAACCACCTTCTCTTCTGGAATGTTCTCTTCTTTGGCTGCTGAAATCAAAGCCATTTTCTTCTCTCTTTGCCCTCCTTTAATTTTTACTTAAAGTTGAGAGTAGCCTAACTCAGTTCAAGCATCCCTCTCAATCATTCGTTATGTTTTTGAATTTCTTCTCTCTAGAAAGGCAGAAGAATGAAGTCTAATAGATTAAAACCAGCAAATTCAGTCATTAGAATATCAGAAACTATGACAACTTTTTGAATATATACATCCCTCAATCTACCTAATGTCTCTCCTTCATCCCTCCCATTATTCTCTGTCCTCTGTCTGTGTTAGTTTCTTCATATCACTTTATCTTTTGGGGTAAAGTTGGGACACTCAGCGATGTTCAGAACTAACTCCTGGATCTATGCTCAACGTGGTTCTCAGGGCATCATATGTGGTGCCAGAGACTGGGCTAAGGACTGCCACAGGAAAGATCTTTACATCCCCTGAACCATGTCCTATGGCTTTTATCATTGTTTGAACTTATTAGTATATTTATGTTATCTATTTTCTACATTAAAATTCAAGCTTCATGAATGCAGAAATTTGTCTTGTTTTGATTCAACCTCTTTAGTGTCTAGAACATGACTGTGTAGAATAGATAATCAAGTAATTGCTGTCAAATAAATGAATCAGCTTGGAATGTTCACTGAGAGATCCCCATGGGTAATTTCAGTAGAGAGGTCAATGAGCTCTAAAGAAGATGACTTATCTACTCTTTTCTCTTTAGTTATAAAAGAGATTTATTAGCAGCAAGCCAATAGGTTGGATGACAATGGATTATGCTTTTAAAGAGGCTATCTTAGTCGTAACGTATAAGAAGCAGTTTTATAATGAAAGATAATAGATAGGTATATTTCTAGAAAAAGTGGGATCTCAGACTGATGGATACTATGGTGATCAATAAATTTCCTAAAATGCTGGTTTCCTAAGGCACAGTCTCAATAAGTTGGCTTTTATATTTCTATTTTTGAGTCATACTTGTTGGCACTCAGGTGTTACCCTGGGTCTGAATACAGAAATTACTCCTAGCAAGCTTCAGTAATCAAATACATGCAACACAAAGGCCCTACCTGTTATGCTATTGTTCAGGCCCAGAAGTTGATTTATAATGAGGTAGAGAAGTAGAATAGAGAATAAGCTTTGATTATTATTAGTACAAAGTCTATAAATAATGTAATGCAAATACACTTCCATTAAAATTTTAAAATAATTGTTTATTTTACAAAAATGTTTTTAGTTACTCTCTCATCATATGCAAGATGAATAAAGATGTTAAATCATTTTACATTTATACCTCTTGGCATTGGCAAAGCTAAAGGAGGTTTACCGAGACACCAAATTTCACCTCATGGGTAACATGAGCAACATAGAATTATAAGTGGTAAATTATCATCATTTACATTTTCTAAAGAGAAAATAAATTCTCCAAACCAGATTGAAGAATTGAGTTTTAGTTCTAAAGGAACAGTCTAAAATAGATGTGAAAGACATTGGTGCCAGTAGGTGGGGCCATTGAGCAATAATCAAAGACAAATGGCAGAAACTTAATTTTTCCCTAGAGTATGCTCTGCTGGACCAGAATACTGAATCTTCACTAGTCCTCTGAAAGATCTCTGAAGACCTCTAAACTAGTAAATTTTTCACTAAGTATCTGAATGAGGGCTAACTACAAATTATATTCAATTAGAGCATTTAACAAAATAGGCAGATCTTGTTCTTTATCAAAAGAATTAATAAAATCAGAGCTGAATTTGGGCAATTTTAGACAGCATGAATGAAGAAGAATGTTGCTGTTTTGAATAATACTACCTTATTCAAGTTATCTCATATAAAGTATAGGCTGATGTTACTTGAATGTTTTGAATTAAAATAGGTTTTAGGGGGCAGAGCAATAACACAGAAATAGAGCGTTTGCCTTGTACAAAGCCGATCCAGGACAGACCTTGATCCCCAGCGTCCCATATGGTCCCCCTAGCCAGAAGCGATTTCTGAGTCCCTAGCCAGGAGTAACTCCTGAGTGTTACCAAGTGTGGCCCCAAAACAAACAAACAAACAAACAAACAAAAAACAAGTTTTAGCAAATGTCAACTATCCTCTTCATATAGTGTCTCTGACCCAGTCATTATTGCCCATGAAAGAAACATGATGAAAAATTTTATAACCTGTTATCAAAACCAAAAGTATAATATATTTTTGAGATATCTAGATAGATGTCACTTACCAACTTGTTATTTTATCCTCCCAGGTTTAAATATGCCTGTGTAATCTCTTCATTCACTAATTTTGAGATTTTCTTTTCTTTTACATTAAAGCATTCTACTGCTGCGAGCCAAATTTTGTTTGCAGTCTACAGCACCTGCAAACAAATCCTTCGTGGAGTTCGGGAAAAATTCCACGGGAAAAGGTGGGCACGCGGAATGGCTAATGACGGAAATATATTGTAAAAATGAATGAAACCACACAGATAGTATGGGGACTCACGTTTACAAGGAACGAGAGACAATTTTATTTTTTAAGCTGGCAGCTTTTTAAAGGTAGAGGCAGGGAAAAGCGGGTGCAAATTCTAGACATCAAAGAAACTGGGAGAGAAAGGAGGACTCTGGCTTAGATTAGCATATTAAAGAGCTGAATACTGAAGGTGAAAAAGGCAGCTTGTTTTGGGTTCGCTTTGCTTTGGGTAAAACAGAAGGAAAAGGTAATTATCAGGTGGAATGTGAGGAATGTTTTAGAGTTTCGGGGGAAAAGTGAAAATTACTCTGTTTTGAGCTAAGTTATGGAAAAACCTGAATTTAGGCGCCAAGGTAGCAAAAATTACAGGGAGCTATTAAGTGGGAGATTTTTGGCGGGATTAGTACTGTCCTTTGTTGTAGGAAGAAATTACTAAGGCCTGATTTCTAATATAAGTTTAAAATAAAGAGAGAGATAGTTATAGCCACTATTTTAGAATTATTGCCAAACCCTCCACGCAAAGGGTCAAGTGATTTTGACTGCTCTAAGCGGGCCTTTTTGGCAAAGCTTTTCAGGAGAGCACTACACTTTGGTGTGTACTTCTCCTGAGTGGGGATGTGGCATTCTACATGCACACAAAAAACAAATTCACAACATAGTGAATTAACATAAAGTGACCACAAAGGTTATTATCATTTGTGTTCAGAAATGTAATCATTTCTATTCCCTGAAAGTTTTTCCTGATAACATTACTTTGTCCTCTTTAATGATAATCGTCCCTTTCTTGTTTTTCTTCACTTTTACCACCTTACTATGCATTTCTCAACAGTGTAGCTTAGTATGCCATTTATGAGCCTTACATATGAAATTTCAGTGAATCAATCTGCATTGAATACTTGTGTCCTTCTATCAGAGCTGAGCTGCTGGAGATAGGCCCACGCTGCTGGTGTCCATGGGGCCTTGAAAGCAAGACTCTGATAAATATTTTAATCTTTTTTATTAGAGAAGTCTAAGAGCTTATGACAAATTCCTAGGCCAGGAAAGAGAGAATGAAGGAGAGAGAGATGGATTTGGGACTAAGGTAAGGTCAGATTGAGGGCCAGGTAAGAGGAACAGGTATATGACGTAAATTAAAAGAAAAAGCTGAGAGTAGTGAATGAGAGAAATAGAATGCCTGTCTTGAATACAGGCAAGAGATGGGGGACGGAGAGGGGGGCATTGGTGGTAGGAATGTTACACTGGTGAAGAGGGGTTTTCTTTATAACTGAAACCCAACTACAAACATGTTTGTAATCATGGTGCTTAAATAAATATATTAATTCTTTTAAAGGTATACTACTGAAAGTAGCCAAACGTTTGTCCAAATCAGGAAGAAAGCCATAGCCAGGGGTAAAAACAGTTCAATCCGATTGCTTCTTCAACTATCTCTTCTAGGGGCCAGTAACTCTCCACCCCCAGCGTCCCCCTCCCTGGGAGGTGGGTGTTATAGACTCAGCCAGCCAATCACAATTAGGGTCTTACTTAAAAGGGCGGACCCCTTTTATGGTTGGCTGATGCTGGTCTGTATGACTAGATTCTTCCATTTAATTTTTTTGTTTGTTTCTGGATCACACCCAGCAGTGGTGCTCAGAGGTTGCTCTGCACTCAAATATAACTTGGTGGACTCAGGCAAACATATGGAATATTGAGGATTAAACCCAAGTAGGCTGCTTACAAGCCAAACACACTACCCACTGTACTATACCTCTGCCCTTCCACCTAATTCTGAATTCTTAGGTAGAATTCTTAGGTACCTCACAACTCTTGTTTTAGAAGTGGATTCTCTGGAAGTTATTTAAGATTAAATTAAATTATAAGGTTAAGCATTCACGAATTAGATTAGTACCCTCATAAGAGCTATAAAAAATTGTTTCACCACTAATTTTTAGCAATGTGAGGTTACAATTAGAGATAACCTAAAAAAATTATAACCAGAATCCAAATGTGATGGCACCTTCAACTTAAACTTCCAGATTCTAGGACTGTGAGAAATGAAATTCTGTTGTTCACAAACCTTCCAGTATATGGTAATTTGTTACAGTAGCCTTAAAGAACAGACAGAACTCATTCTGTTCTACCTTCCTTTAACCAACATTAACAAATTTTTTAAAAAAATTGTAATTTGTAGGCATTATCACTTGTTTTTGTTATTCTGTGGAATTCCATTACATAAAAACTCACAATTTACTAATTTGACTTTCATAATTAATTTTTCTGAATTTGGCTTTTAGGAATAATGTTGTTCTTGATACTCATTTACATGTGTCATGATAAACCTATGTAGCATTTTCTAGGTATATAACAGGAGAAGGATTACCATATAGAGAGGATGCATACATAATACCCAATTATTTTTCCAAGAAATTTATATTATATCCAACAATGCATGGATTTTCATTGTTCCATAACATTAGAAATTTTTTGACTTAAAAATGTGCTAATTGTCGTGACGAGCCAGACCACCGAAGCAGCAACAATAACCTACAGACTTATACTACAGGCTCTACTCATCGAACACATTCAAGCAAACTAGAATTCCCTTGCTCTTTTTTCCTCTCTTCTCACCACTTTCTTTTTTTCTTCTCTTCTTTTCTCTTCTCCTCTTTTTAATGTATTTTCTCTTTTCTTCTTTCCTGCCCCTTCTATATATTTTCCTTTCCCCCCTCTTTGGATATCTGACTATCCCTGCACCCCCTCCAGATTTCCCACCTTATTAAAACTCTTTACCCTCAGTTCTTAATCCATTAGGCATAAAGACTGACCTTCTACCCCAACGAACCAGTACCCACCACCCAAGTGAAGGGACACCCAGTCAAACCCACACCTCATCCCTGGCAAGAAGAGCCAACCAACTCCCCTGCTGACTCATGCTGCGCGTCCCTCCTTACCAACTCTTCCTAATATGAACTATTACTTGAAAACGGACTTAGCTCTAAAAGTACCCCCAAAACAAGAACTCTTCCCAAGACCTTCCTGCTGCGATCTCTTACCAATCTGAAGAAGGTCAGGGTGCGTGATGAAAAGGCACTCGGCAATCACACACCACAAGAAAATCCCAAAAGACATTGGGGAAACCTATACTTCCATCATAAGTATAAGACCTGTACAGAGTACCTCTTTACCTGCTTTTTTCCCAAATGTAAGATAGTCTATTGCATCATTTTGTTCCTTTAATTACCTTGTTATTTCATTTTAAAAATATATTTATGTGAGCACATATAGTTTTATTTCTATTTTTTTTTTTATATTTTTGGGGAGTGTGACCTGTTCTGTTTTCTTCTCTTTCCACCCCAAATGCACCAGCAATATAAGGTAGCACCATTTCCCACTGCAAGCACACACTAAAAAAATGGGGAAATCTTACATATAAAAACAAGCCCTTATCTACTAGGGATAAGAACTCATACTTATTACAATACAGGGACATCTCCCACGCTGAAAATATGTCACATGGACCCAACTAGACCACAGGTTATTATACATCATTCCTCCAGCCTTGAACCCTGGATCCCAGACATAAAATGACACAGTTCTTCACAACAGCTACCGGAAACAAATCCCGTCTGAGACATCCTTAATACTACTGGGACACCATCAAGTGCCAGCTCTAAAATGATATCCTGACAACGAGGAAAATGCGAACAACTTGACCTAAGAGCAGGTTATCCTACCCCACCAGCTAATGATAAGACAAAAATCAGAAGACTTGTCACCCTTTGGTCTGTCCAAAAGCCAAGATTACGATCTACAGATGACTGGCTGATAGAACCATGACCAGACTTGTATGTTTCCTGGGACCAATTAAAAAAAGCCCTAGTTTAGAGTGTGAGCTATGGCCTGCACAATAACCATGATATCCAGTTCCAAAGGTCTGTCTGAGACAATTGCAACGGAATGAGTCTTCTGAAAACATCCTAGGATCAACGCAAAGACCAAGACCACCAACCACAGAAGACGGATTAAAATGACACTGAGGGAGCGGAATTTCTAGAACCACAAAGAAAGACTTCATCATAAGCTCCACCCCTTGACTTGTGTAGATACCGAGACCTTTAGATACTGAGGTCTGACGGAGCAGAGGTCTTCCAAACAGCACGAAAGCACCAAGGGGAGAGTAAATGAATCTGTACAGAGTCTATAGTTAATCCCATGACAATATACTCCAAGAGTGGAGAAACCCTGTAGCTCTTAGGCCAAGGGAATTCCTTTTCGAATGACCCCAATATTTACTGTGCCTGTGCAGGAGGGAAAAAAAAGGCACAAAACAATTTGTCTCCTTTTTTTATTTATCTATCTAGTTTTTGTCTTTTTCATTGTTTTGATGTGGTTATTGAAGTTGTTGTCTCCATTTATATATTTATTTTCTTCCTTTCTTTTCTTTCTTTCTTTATGTGCTCTGCCATGTTTTTATTTCAAGATCATGGCTTTTATGTGGTGCTTACCCTTATTGTCGAGTGCTCACTGGATATTTTATTTGACACTTCTTTTTGTACTGTTGCGGTGATTCACCTTTTTCCCCTTTGTCTCTCAAACCATTGATGAGAGCTTCTAGAAGGACTCCGCCCATTTTTGGCGTATTTGATTTTTACCCCAGTTTATTACTTTTCTCTTCTTCAAACAAAACCATGTAACTTTATCTATCTACTCCCGCCTCCCAGTTACAGGAGGAAATAAGGGAGCTACCAAGACCAAACAGGTATAAGACCACTAAGTAGCAAGTTAGGCACAGAGGAGACCACTATTCTCTCAGCCACGGGGGTGAGGGAGGTAGATATGGGAGGTAGGATGGGAACAGAGGTATAGGGAGAACAATTCGGTGATGCGAATCCCCCTGGTATTAAGTTAAATGTACCTAAAATATTATTGTCAACAATATGTAAGCCACTATGATCAAAATAAAAATTATATTAAAAATGTGCTAATTGTGTCTTTCATTTTTATTCCCATGTTAAAGTGATCATATTTTATTTTGATTCTCTCTCATTTGTTAAATACCTAAAACTTTTGCTTATATGTCTACTGAGTTGTTACATGTCTAATTATTTGTAGTAATAATTCATTTGTCCCAGATATGGCAACCCTTTTAATAAAAGATGAAGAAACTTTATCCAGAATATGTATTATAAATATGATTTTGACTTGACATTTTTATATATTTTTGTTTTTAAATGATAACCTTGATAAATATAAATTTTGTCTAGTTTATTAAAAGTTTCCTTCAGCATTCACCCTTGTGTTCTGTTTAACATTTTGATACTCATATTTTCTAAAAGAAATTCTACTTCTGAAAAGTATAGTGCAAGCAAATTTGTGAACATTATTGTTCTTCCATTGACGTCATTAATACAATGGCAGGAGGTTTAGAAAGCTCTTGTTGGCTGTTCATTCTGTTAAATTGGCGTGTTCCTATAGGAATGATGACATCAAACAAATGAAGTTGTTCAGGAATTCAAAACATTATTAATGATACTGTGGCTCCTAAGGGTATGTTCTAGCTACCAGGTCTCCAGGAAGGAAGATGAGGGGGAGGGCACCTGCACTCACTCCATAAAAGCCCTACAGATATTAGTCCAAATACTGGTGTAGCTGAAGTTTGGTCAGATTGATGTCCCAAAAGGGAGTGGAGAATCAGGGCCAAGTAGTGATTCTGGGTGATAAATGCAGCAGGTGTGGCTTTGGCAGGGCAGGGGCTTGACCCATCTTCTCCTCCCGAGATTGCCAGCTTTTGACTGCTTTGCCAGTATACCCATGATTTTTCATGATTTGGTTTACATATCTTTTAAGAGAAGAGTGAGTTTATGGAGCTGGCACAATACAAACATCAGCCATATTTAGTTTTACTCCTTTCTTCTCTTATTATTTGTACCTTGGGAGTCCTTTATTTGAGTGTGTGTGTGTGTGTGTGTGTGTGTGTGTGTGTGTGTGTGTGTGTGTGTAGCTTGAACCGAGGCATATCATGCAAAGCATAAGTTAGTGCACTGCATGATAGCCAAAGTCCTAAATCCATCCTATTAAAACCTCTTTGCATATATAATTCTCGTTATTTTCTTTTAGACTTAGAATATTTGAATTATAAAGCATTACCTTCTACTACATCTTTTTTCCCAGTAAATTTTTTCTGCATATTTAATAGGGTAGAAAGAGACTCAAGGTTAACTCTCCTTCATATCTTAGCATCCCATTTACAATGACCTCAGTAGATCATTCAAAAAAATTTACATTTTATGTGATTTCAAACAATGATAACATAATAGCAGTGCTGCCGTGCCTGAACTTAAATAAAAAGGATATCATCCTGTATTCTGATCTTTCTCTCTTTTTGCCAACCTTTCTTCACTCCTTTGGTGATTACTGGTCTCATCTCTAAGGTACCCACTATACCTGGCTACCTCTGCTAATTTTTCCATCAAACTTTAGTATTACATGGACAGCCGATCTCCAACAAAACCCATAACAATCATTAAAGGCATCCATGTGGATTTTGCAAGTTCAAATTATTATTGATGCTACTTTTATCTAATAATAGTAATGTAAGTGGAGAAGAGCTTGCATGCTAGTAGTGGTGGAACAGTAACTTGGTACATCAAATGTATAAATTTTAATTTTACAAAACCAAGTTAGAATGTATTAATAATAGTAATATACCTCTAGTAATAGAGGTAAAGGTGTATACAGTATATTCCAGAGGCAGAAGGGTAGGAGAGGGGCTGTTTTGCAAGCGCCTAATTTATAGGGTGACCCTGAGGTCCCTGCCCAACACCCCTTCGAGGATAGGGATTGTGGGGGCATGTGGATTATTTTACTGACCTTTCTGTTCTGAGCTGACTTGAGGCTTTTGTGATGGTGGCTGGGAGTTCCAGAGGCCATGTATACCATATCTTGCAGAAAACGGGGCCTGTGAGATTTTGTGTGTCAGCACATAAGAATGCTATACTGAAATATATATCTTAACCATTTTCAGAGACTGTGATATATAAAAGAAATATAAAGATAAGTTATCAAATAAAGTAAATATCTAACAAATCTCATATGCATAAGAGGAGATGCGCATATATTGCCTGGGCACATGTTGCCTGGATCTCCCCTCTTGAGATGTGAACTTTATTACTTTCATGCTGGGTTGTGTATCAGGACTCTCTCCACTTTTAGAGAAGCCTGCACTCTCTCTTAAGCATGTTAGTTGTTACTCTCTTTTTTTTTTATTTATTTTGTTTTTTTGGGTCATATCCAGCAGCACTCAGGGGTTACTCCTGGATCTGTGCACAGAAATCACTCCTGGCAGGCATGGGGGACCATATGGCATGCTGGGATTTGAACCACCGTCTGTTCACAATCGGCTCCGTGCAAGGCAAATGCCCTACCGCTGTGCTCTCTCTCCAGCCCCTCTCTCTTTCTTAACCTCTCTCTCTCTTTCCTCAAAGACTCTAATTAAAACCTATTTTTTTACTTTAAGAAAAGAGAGATTTCAAGAAGGAAAGACCAAGAGGTAAGAAAAAAAGACCAAGAGGTAAAATAAAATCAATATATATATGCATATATATTACATTAATGGGCATGATTTCTATACATATTCTGAGCTACAAAAGGTGGAGTGAGACTAGGGAGGGCCAACAAAGGAAAGAATTTTATAAATTGACTAATTTATAATTGACTAATTATGTCCAGAGGAATTTCTATAGTGTTAGTAAGAAACAATTTCAGAGCTGCAAGTTTTTGATAAAAATTATAGTTGTTTCCAAATTCTCCAGACCTAAGAAGTGGTTTCTAGCAACTAAGTTATTCTTTCAGTGTTTCCTTATTGGTTTAATCTTTTCATTCCAGTTTCTTTCCAAGGAGAATAGGTGACCAAAAGAACCCAATGAAGTTTAAGTACTATGAGCTTGAGCCGTCTGAAAAGAAGCAAAACTGTTAGCAGTATCCCTGAGCCATATCACATACACTCCATGTCTGAGACCCACTCTTCTTCAACCCTGCTGTTTAAGTAAGCTGTGTGCTAGGTGACTGATAATGGTTTCTTATATTTCATCAGTTCCTTCATATGTTTTGGAGGTCATTAAGAATCATTAGGGAACGATTGAGTTACATTTGGAAGGCCAGAGAAAAGACTGTTTGCAGATGTTCTTTGCAGTTTGAACTGTGAAGACTCACATCTGTTTCTTCATGTGTGTTACTGGACATGAATGATCTCGCCATACATCATCGACAAACACCTGCTCCAGAATTGCCACATTACAACTGATGTGAAAATAAACTACTTGGTGATTAATGAACATTTTATAGTATTTCAGGAAATGGATGTCAGAGTCACCCAAATGTGTGACCAAGGAGATATTTTATGGCTAATGTGTTAGTGAATAGAGCTAATGAAACTCAAAGGCTTTAGAGAAAGCCTTCAGCATTAAATTGCATCTGACTGCAATCAGAGTGAATTAAACAGGTATGGGACAAAATTTTCTCTATTTAAATTTTTAGAGGCAGGAAGTACAAGGCTGGTATAGCAATTTTTTGTCACCAACAATTCAGGCATTCTCTTTCTTTGTGCCTCACCATACCTGGGGTATGACATGTTTCCTCCAGATGCTACATCACCAACCAATGTGGCTGCCTGGAGGCAACTGCTTTTCTCAGTCTTGTCAAGCATGAATCAAGTGAGCAGGTTAATGTGAGTTCCAGAATGGAAGGATAGAGAAGATTTATCTTTGAGGTAAGAAGAGAAAAGAGATGAAGAAAAATTCCTAACAGAGCAGAGGTTGAAAATTAGTAGATGTCATAAGCCTTTATCTGTAGCTCTCTATAATTAGAAAAAAAATGAGCCTTCACTTCTGTTATAAAATGGCTCTTCAGGTAAGTCAAGAGTGAGCAATCGCACTGACACTCCTTGGGAAAGCTTGGCCTTATCTTTAGGCATACCAGTGTACTCCCACTTTTTCTTCTTAGCTTCATGCAAGTCTCCATTTTCTAAGTGAAAATCTATATTACTATTAAAATCCATGATTCTTCCAGTGATAGTTCTATCTAAACATTCATCAGAGATAAATTGATTTGATCACTTTACAGATACATTTTAGAAATATTGCAGATTTGATTCCAGACTACCATCATAAGGTGACTGTTGCAAGAGCAAGTCACAGAATTTTTTTTAGTTTCTTGGTATATATAAATCATCTCTACACTATAAAATAGCCTATTAATTGTGCAATATCTTTGCCGATAAAAGCAAATGCATATATTTTTACTTAAAAATATCTTATTGGGAGTGAGTGAGAAATGGCTGCAGGTGGGGGTTTCCAGGCAGAGTGCTGACTGCTCTACCTGCAGAATCTCCACCGGGCTGTGCTTCTTCTGAGGAACTGAGCACCGGAAGGGAGCCCTGTCCTACCCTTCTCTGTCTTTCCTGAACTCTGGAAGCTCTCCTCAGAGCCCTGGGAAGCGAACCCCAAAGAAACTACATTCGGGAGCTACCCAGCGAGCCAGTGAGTGAGTGAGAAATGGCTGCAGGTGGGGGTTTCCAGGCAGAGTGCTGACTGCTCTACCTGCAGAATCTCCACCGGGCTGTGCTTCTTCTGAGGAACTGAGCACCAGAAGGGAGCCCTGTCCTACCCTTCGCTGTCTTTCCTGAACTCTGGAAGCTATCCTCAGAGCCCTGGGAAGCGAACCCCAAAGAAACTACATTCGGGAGCTACCCAGCGAGCCAGTGAGTGAGTGAGAAATGGCTGCAGGTGGGGGTTTCCAGGCAGAGTGCTGACTGCTCTACCTGCAGAATCTCCACCGGGCTGTGCTTCTTCTGAGGAACTGAGCACCGGAAGGGAGCCCTGTCCTACCCTTCTCTGTCTTTCCTGAACTCTGGAAGCTCTCCTCAGAGCCCTGGGAAGCTAACTCCAAAGAAACTACATTCGGGAAGAGATAACAATGCTATCTGGGCAAAAGCCGGCTCCCTGTGTGTGACACCAGGCGGGGAAAATCCGCGAAAGTACACCGGCCCAGTGGGGCTCAACTGTGAAAGACTATGAGTGTGACCTGTCTATGTCTGTCTACTGTCCTCTTGCGTGAAACTCTTGCGAGTGGGGCAAAAAGAGGCTCAGAGGAGCACGGCCGCTCCGCTTCACTACGTGGCCGTGCACTCTTTCTAAGGAAAGAACTCCATTGCAACAAGAAGGAAAAATCACACTAAGAACAGCGCTATATCACAGAAGCAAACATTTCTCTCTGGACTGTCTTCTCTGTTGCATGCTCGGGCCTAAGATTTGACCCAGTGTGAGGCTTCATCCACGGAGGTCTCCCCTCCCTTAGAGGCAAGTCAGCCCATCCAGAAAGGGAGGAGCCAGAGGAGTGTGCTGCCTACATCATATAGACAATGAATACCACCACAACACGTAGAAAAACCCACAATACAAGTGTGACAATGGGGAAACAACGCAGGCCAGCATCAGACATAGAGAATGAAGATGACAATTCTGAGGACCAGATAATGACTGAACAACTAATCAACCTCTCAGATAAGGACTTTAGACTAGCAATATGGAAGGTGCTCAACAGACTCCAAGAAACCATGGATCGAGTTGAACAGAACACTAATAAGAACCAAGAAAATATGAAGGCAGAAATGACAAAACTCCAAACTGAAATAACATGTCAACTAACAGGACTGAAAAAGTCAGTAAACGAAGTGAATGACAAAATGGATAAGCTCTGGGACAGGGTATCAGAAGCTGAGAATAGACTTGGTGCTGTGGAAGATGAGATACATAACAATTCCATACAGCAGGAGAGATTGGACAAAAAACTTAAAGCAAATGAGCAGACAATGGAAAAATTAGTCAAAGAATGGGAACAGACGAAAATAGAAGTCTATGATAAGATCAACAGAAACAACTTAAGAATCATTGGAGTCCCAGAGACCCAGGAAGAAAATTTCCAGGAAGAATCAATGGTCAAGAACATCATTAAAGAGAAACTTCCAGAGCTAAAGAATATATGTGATCAAATCCTGCATGCCCGAAGAGTACCAACCAAAAGAGACCCCAGAAAAACCACCCCAAGACACATCCTAGTCACAATGACAAATCCCACAGATAGAGACAGAATTCTGAAAACAGCAAGATCAAAAGGGGAAATCATGTTCAAGCAAGCTTCCCTGAGATTTACAGCAGACCTGTCACCAGAAACACTCAATGCCAGAAAGCAGTGGTGGGATATTGTGACAAGACTGAATGAAATGAATGCTTCACCCAGAATACTATACCCAGCAAAACTCACTTTCCGGTTTTATGGAAGAATACATGGTTTCACAGACAAAAAACAGCTCAGAAACTTCACAGACACAAAACCAGTCTTAAGAGAAAAACTGAAAGACCTAATCTAAGACAAGACTACCCAAAAGACACACCAAATTTTGAAATAAAGATGGCGTTAAATCCCAGGACAATTCTTTCTCTCAACGTCAATGGACTAAATGCACCAGTGAAGAGACACAGAGTGGCTAAATGGATCAAAAAACTCAATCCAACCTTCTGCTGCCTACAAGAAACGCACCTGAATAGTCAGAACAAACATAGACTCAAAATAAAAGGCTGGAGAAAAGTTATCCAAGCAAACAACACCCATAAAAAAGCTGGAGTGGCCATACTAATATCAGATAATGCAAACTTTATACTCAGGAAGGTTGTAAGGGACAAAGATGGACATTTTATATTAATCAAGGGGTACGTAGAGCAGGAAGAATTCACTCTCCTAAACATATATGCACCGAATGAGGGGCCAGCAAAATATTTAATACAACTGTTAACAAATCTGAAAAATAATATCAACAACAACACAATAATTGTGGGGGACCTTAACACGGCTTTGTCAACACTGGACAGGTCAACCAGACTGAAACCCAACAAGAATATACTAGACCTGAGGAGAGAAATGGAAGAAAGAGGCCTAGTGGATATATATAGGACACTCCATCCCCAGAAACCTGGATACACATTCTTCTCCAATGTACATGGGACATTCTCCAGGATAGACTACATGCTGGCACATAAAACATACCTCCATAAGATCAAGAGGATAGAAATTTTGCAGACTACCTTCGCTGACCACAAGGCTCTGAAATTATTTGTGAACTCCAAAGGGACTCAGAAGAAACACTTTAACACCTGGAAGTTAAACAGCCTCATGCTCAATAACCAGTGGGTCCGAGATGAAATCAAGGAGGAAATCAAAAGGTTCCTGGAAACAAATGACAATAAAGACACAAACTCTCAGAACTTATGGGACACAGCAAAAGCAGTACTGAGAGGAAAATTTATAGCTTTGCAAGCACACATCAGGAAGGAAGAAGGAGCTTACCTGAGTAGCTTAATGACACAGCTAATAGAACTAGAAAATGCTCAACAAAAGGACCCAAGAATAGGAAGACAGAAGGAAATAACAAAGCTGAGAGCAGAAATCAACGAAGTGGAAACTCAAAAAACAATCCGAAAGATCAACGAAAGCAAAAGTTGGTTCTTTGAAAAAATAAACAAGATTGATAGACCACTGGCAAACCTAACAAAGAAAGAGAGAGAGAGAAACTTGATAACTCGTATCAGGAATGAAAAAGGAGAGATCACTACTGATATGACAGAGATTCAAAGGGTAATCAGAAACTACTTTGAAAAACTCTACGCCACTAAAAATGAGAACCTGGAAGAAATGGATAAATTCTTGGACTCTTATAATCTTCCACGGTTGAAGGAAGAGGATGTAGCATATCTAAACACCCCCATCACCATTGATGAAATTAAAACAGTAATCAAATGTCTGCCGAAAAACAAAAGCCCAGGTCCAGATGGATTCACTAATGAATTCTATCAAACTTTCCAAGAGGAACTACTGCCAATCTTGGCAAGACTCTTTCATGAAATTGAACAAACAGAAACACTTCCAAATAGCTTTTATGAAGCCAACATCACCTTGATACCTAAACCAGACAGAGACGCTACCAAAAAAGAAAATTACAGACCAATATCACTGATGAATGCAGATGCAAAGATCCTCAACAAAATCCTGGCAAATAGGATTCAATGCCTCGTTAAGAAGATCATCCACTACGATCAAGTAGGTTTCATCCCAGGAATGCAAGGCTGGTTTAACATCCGTAAATCTATCAACATAATACACAACATCAATAACAAGAAAAATAAAAACCACATGATCATATCAATAGATGCAGAGAAAGCATTTGATAAGGTCCAACACCCATTCTTGATCAAAACTCTCAGCAAGATGGGAATGGAGGGAACCTTTCTCAATATAGTGAAGGCCATCTACCACAAGCCAGTGGCAAATATTATCCTCAATGGAGAAAAACTGAAAGCCTTCCCTCTAAATTCTGGCACAAGACAAGGCTGTCCTCTCTCACCACTCCTATTCAACATAGCACTGGAAGTACTTGCTATAGCGATTAGGCAAGAAAAGGATATCAAGGGAATCCAGATAGGAAAGGAAGAAGTCAAGCTCTCACTGTTTGCAGATGACATGATACTCTACTTAGAAAACCCTAAAGACTCTATCAAAAAGCTTCTAGAAACAATAGACTCATATAGCAAGGTGGCAGGCTACAAAATTAACACACAAAAATCAATGGCCTTTCTATATACCAATAGTAATAAGGATGAAATGGACATTAAGAAAACAACCCCATTCACAATAGTGCCACACAAACTCAAATATCTTGGAATCAACTTGACTAAATATGTGAAGGACCTATACAAAGAAAACTATAAAACTCTGCTCCAAGAAATAAGAGAGGACACACGGAAATGGAAACGCATACCCTGCTCATGGATTGGCAGGATTAACATCATCAAAATGTCAATACTCCCCAAGGCATTATACAGATTTAATGCCATCCCTCTAAAGATACCCATGACATTCTTCAAAGAAGTGGATCAGACACTTTTGAAATTCATTTGGAACAATAAACACCCTCGAATAGCTAAAGCAATCATTGGGAAAAAGAATATGGGAGGAATTACTTTTCCCAACTTTAAACTGTACTACAAAGCAACAGTTATCAAAACAGCATGGTATTGGAATAAGGATAGGTCCTCAGATCAGTGGAATAGGCTTGAATACTCAGAAAATGTTCCCCAGAGATACAACCATCTAATTTTTGATAAAGGAGCAGGAAATCCTAAATGGAGCAGGGAAAGCCTCTTCAACAAGTGGTGTTGGCACAATTGGATAACCACTTGCAAAAAATTAAACTTAGACCCCCAGCTAACATCATGTACAAAGGTAAAATCCAAATGGATTAAAGACCTTGATATCAGCCCCAAAACCATAAGATATATAGAACAGCACATAGGCAAAACACTCCAGGACATTACAGGCATCTTCAAGGAGGAAACTGCACTCTCCAAGCAAGTGAAAGCAGAGATTAACAGATGGGAATATATTAAGCTGAGAAGCTTCTGCACCTCAAAGGAAATAGTGCCCAGGATACAAGAGCCCCCCACTGAGTGGGAGAAACTATTCACCCAATACCCATCAGATAAGGGGCTAATCTCCAAAATATACAAGGCACTGACAGAACTCTACAAGAAAAAAACATCTAACCCCATCAAAAAATGGGGAGAAGAAATGAACAGACACTTTGACAAAGAAGAAATACACATGGCCAAAAGACACATG
This sequence comes from Suncus etruscus, assembly GCF_024139225.1. Taxonomy (NCBI): domain Eukaryota; kingdom Metazoa; phylum Chordata; class Mammalia; order Eulipotyphla; family Soricidae; genus Suncus; species Suncus etruscus. The sequence goes on along the minus strand of NC_064848.1, from coordinate 67,892,572 downwards.
AAAAAATGTTCCACATCACTAATCATCAGGGAGATGCAAATCAAAACAACGATGAGATACCACCTCACACCCCAGAGAATGGCACACATCACAAAGAATGAGAATAAACAGTGTTGGCGGGGATGTGGAGAGAAAGGAACTCTTATCCACTGCTGGTGGGAATGCTGTCTAGTTCAACCTTTATGGAAAGCGATATGGAGATTCCTCCAAAAACTGGAAATCGAGCTCCCATACGATCCAGCTATACCACTCCTAGGAATATACCCTAGGAACACAAAAATACAATACAAAAACCCCTTCCTTACACCTATATTCATTGCAGCTCTATTTACCATAGCAAGACTCTGGAAACAACCAAGATGCCCTTCAACAGACGAATGGCTAAAGAAACTGTGGTACATATACACAATGGAATATTATGCAGCTGTCAGGAGAGATGAAGTCATGAAATTTTCCTATACATGGATGTACATGGAATCTATTATGCTGAGTGAAATAAGTCAGAGAGAGAGAGAAAAACGCAGAATGGTCTCACTCATCTATGGGTTTTAAGAAAAATGAAAGACACCCTTGTAATAATAATTTTCAGACACAAAAGAGAAAAGAGTTGGAAGTTCCAGCTCACCTCAGGAAGCTCACCACAAAGAGTGATGAGTTTAGTTAGAGAAATAACTACATTTTGAACTGTCCTAATATTGAGAATGTACGAGGGAAATGTAGAGCCTGTTTAGGGTACAGGCAGGGGTTGGGTGGGGAGGAGGGAGATTTGGGACTTGGGTGATGGGAATGTTGCACTGGTGATGGGTGGTGTTCCTTTTATGACTGAAACCCAAACACAATCATGTATGTAATCAAGGTGTTTAAATAAAAAAAATATGCAAAAAAAATATCTTATTGGTAAAATTATTAACCACTAGAGTTTGGTTTAGAAATAGTGCAGGGTAGCCACAAACTTTTAGTTTGTAAAAGACTGCAGTATCTATAATGGATGATAGTATGCTTCACAATAAAACAAGGTCTGTCTGTAATTGCCTTACAGATTTTCTAAATTGAGATTAAAGCAGTATTTCATTGTTTTACTTAGTGCACTAGATATTTTCATGTTTATTAGTTTTTGTTATTTCTATTGACAAGTTTTACTTGTATCTTTTGCATATAAAATGGGAAGGTTAAGATAATTTATTTTCAATATATGCAAGTTGTAAAATTGTCCTCTCATTGTCTGTGTTTTACAAATGAATATTCCAGTGAACTAAGCCATATTCTCTACTTCAAATACAGTTTTTAGCTGGTTCTTTTTTATTTCTTCTTTCATATTCCTAATGTTTCTCAGCATAAGCATTATTAATGCTATTTTAAATTTAATTTCTTCAACTCCTTATTTGGATTAATTTATATGTATGAATTGAAGAAAAAAGGACGATTTCCATTTTGGAGTCTGAGGAACCAAATGGTAAATATTTGCCATTTCCTGTCATCTTAGAAGAAAACCTTTTGGTCAGGAATCCACCCTTTAGAAACAAGGAGAAGCAGCACTGAAGGGAGAGTTTCTTCCATTTGGTTATTTACATTAACTTGGGCTCTTGGAGGAGAGGAATGAATACTTCAGATTGGTCTGTCCTGTACTTCCTTTCATTCAGATCTTACATTTTCAAGACCTTTTGTCCTGTGTTTATATTGTACTAGCAGAGAAAAATCAGGCAATTGCAAACATTTTTGCAATGATGAACTGGTCTGTGGTTTCTCCAATTTCAGAAACCTGGAGAGGAGCAAGTGTAGAATATAACAAGATCTCTGGTAATTCCTGTTTTTATTCTAGCTTTGTGTGAATCTCTGGCTGCAGTCGTTCATTTATCTCACAGTAGTGACCTGAGGAAATGCCATTTATTGGACTTGCAGCCTCACATATGTAAATCAGAATCTACCACAAAACTATATCCTCTAGCTCAGGGGCAAAGCATTAAAAAATTGATGATTTATAAATCTATATTTCCTTCGAGTGATAGAGTTTTCCTGAGTGGATCTAGGAAGAGGACACTGTATTAATTATATTTGTTTCCTAGGACTGTTTTAAGAAAGTGACACAAACTTGGTAGGTTAAAATGACATAGTGCATACAGTTTTAGACACCAGAAGTCCATAATTAAGCTGGTGGCAAGTCTGATTCCTTCTGGAGGCTCTGAGAGAGAATACACTGCATATCTCCTTTTACTTTCTGGTAGCTTTTGCAATCTTTGTTCCTCTTTGCTTTACAGAAGTCTCACTCCAATCTCTATCTCCAACCTTTATATTACTTATTACCCTATCTCAAACACAACTTTGTCTCTTCCCACCTGACACGCCTCCCCCAACACTTTATGTACTTTCCTCTTTAAATTTTTTTCAGGTGAGTTGTGGGCCACACTTGGTGATGCTTAGGGATTAGTATCCCCATTTTGTATTCTCTTTTTTCTTCCTTTTTTTTTTGGAGGGCTTACTACTGACTTTGTGCTCAAGAATAGTACTTAGCAGGCTCGGAGGACCTTATGGGGTGCTGAAGATCAAACCCAGGCTGGGTATATCCAAAACAAATGCCCATTCTGCTGTACTATTGCTCTGGCTCCTCCTTTTCTCTCTTCATTGGACTTAGGAATATCCCCAAATCTCAAAGTTTTCACCTAGAAATCTTTAGTTACATGTGTAGGGAGATTTTCCCAAGAAAGGGTCTGTTGGAAGGAACACAGTTCAACCAACTATAACCATCTTAAGTAGAGCTAGAAGATCCCAAGTACAGCAAATCTACCTGTATCTGTATTTCCAACTTACCCCAGAAGACTATTTGTGCAATTCTGACATCACTAGTCCTTCCTCTGAAATGCAAATTTCAGCTCTGAGGTCAAATTCTTATAACTTTTATCAAAATATTCCTATTTGATCTCTTTCTAGTCTTCAGGAAGTCTGTAGAATTCTCGTAAGAGAGGAGCTAGAGATATTGAAGTGGCAACCTTGCCAACAAGAGACCATACATTTGAACCCTGGTCTCAGCTCAGCATGTATGGAGCAGGATCCAGTGTCTGCTATCTGGAATTACAACTACCACCTGTATGCCTATATGTTTGGTCCTGAGGTTTGTGAAAATTCTGCAACTGAAGTGTTTAACATGGTGGCCAGGAGCACAGTCCCAGCATGCACTTGTGTGAGCACCATCACAGCCTCTGGCCAGTGACTCCTCACAAGGACTGCAACCACAATGTGTGCCCTTGCTAAAGTGTGACCCCTTAGAGAGCTCATATGCAAGGCCCACAACTAAAGTGTAGAAGAACCCCTGGTTGTTAGAGCAGCAAGGCCAACTACGTGAAAGGGGGGAAAATACAATTGGAAAAACAGTCCTTGTTTAAGAGACATTTTCCAGTTTAACTTGGAAGAAAACCTTGTCTTTGTCCCAGGCCCTTTGATCTCCTCCTTCCTCTGTCAACCTTAATTGAGACTTAATAGACATGCCTCATGGGCCAGACTATACAAAAATCTATAAGCCATTAACTATAGCTATATTAAACCAATAAGAATCAATTTCCACACTTGCCTTCAAAGCACTGCAGGCTTCAGAAGAGAACTGAAAAGTGAAAGACTGCAGTGGGCCTGGTGATCAGAGGAGGCCGACTTGGGACTAGAGCCTCCAGGGTTTATAAACTATCTGACCTTCAGGAGAAGGCTGTCCAGCTTAACCATAAGAGAATGAGTCATCAGGAGCAGAGAAGGCCATTCCCTTAACATAGGAGAAGAAACCAAAGTCTGGGAAGAATTTAAGAGGGAATTAGTAATGAGCAAGGTCCTGAAATAATTGGGCTTTGAAAATCTCAAGTTTTGCTTTTCTAAATGACTCCGGGTTGCTTTATGCCTATTGATCTTCCTGAGTGTTCACAGCCTGTAAATGATGAGCCTTTTACCGCACCCCATGACTGAAGGGCACACAACTGTGAGAACAGCTCATTTCATTTTTGTCGATTATACAAAAGATGCTATAGCTCAAGCCCTCTAGGCACCCATCTCAATACATAAATATGCCAATTAAGCTAAATGGAAATCCTGCAGGTTAAAAGTGCCTCATACATGAACAAAGCTTTTTCCAAAGGCAGAAAGTTTATCCACAGTGGAAATACCAAATCAACAAAAGTGGGTTTGTGCCAAACCATTAAAGTTAAAAAAAAAAAAAAGAAAAAGAAAAAGAAAAAACAAGCGTCCTGGAATCCCAAAATGAAGAGGAAACATTTCTTATGGAGCAAAGATAGAAATAAAAAGCAACCTTTCTATTGTGAATTAATAACTATAAGCAACTATTATTACTAACTATCTGCTATTACATTTTCTTGTCAGGGTTGGGGCAGGCAGGGAATGAAAGGAAACCAGTGCAAGTCACCACACTGAAAACACAATTTCAAGTGTCCAACCCAGTCACAGTGATGGTAGTGGTAGGAACAAGCCACTGTCAAAATTACCACAGTTTTCTAATCAGAAATTGTGCCTAATATACAAGCATCATATCCTGTAGCTCATTATAAAGGGAGATTCTCAGGCCTTTTGCTAGAGTACTTAAACTAAATCTGCAAGTTGGCGAGCTTTGCAGGAAATTCTTATGTGTATATGGGCTTGCATGAATTCCATCTTTAGTAAATGGTTCATCTTATGCTCACTATCTACCTTGTGAAGACTTGGCTGTTTTTATTAAACCAGTAGCATTGAGGTAAAGGGTATAGATCTAGGTTATTGGTCAAGGGAAGCAGATAAATGTGTTTTTTAAATCTAATCCTAGTCAATTTGAACAACAATATCAAACAACACTCTTAAAGGACTTGAATCCATTATATGTCTCCAAAGCCTTGGCAAGCAGCTTCCAAGGTTAAACAGGAACTCCTGGTCCTTCCTGACAAACACATTATTTCTTTTCTTTAGCTACTGGCAGTTTATAAAACTATAGACAGAAACAAATAAAAGGTTTTTTTTAATTATTGGTAATATAGGATTTGGGGTGAGGAAAGTATAAAAATATTTTATAATCATCCCAATGTTTCTCCCATAATTATTGCCCCAAATGATATGTATGTCATAGACCCCACATCAAAATGATCACAATCAAACCCCAAGCATTATCACTTACTTATTCACTCACTCACTCACTCACTCACTCACTCACTCACTCACTCACTCACTCACTCACTCACTAATGGCAAATAAATAGCTTGAGAACAACAACAACAAAAAAAAAACAATAAACCTGATCATCTGAAATGGCAAGTAGGTAAGTAGATTACCATTTGATTCAATCCAATGAACACCACAGTAGCTTTTTTTCTGTGCTGTTTATGATAAAAACGTGTATACCTCCATTGTTCTTAGTATTTAAGATATTAGTATTTCTCTTGTTATTTCAGAGAGGTCTGGATTACAGGTCAGGTTCTACCACACACTTGCTATGTAGTTTTGTACAGCTTTTTTTTTTTATCTCTTTGAACCTCAGTTTCCACATCTATAAATAGGAATGGTAATGATGCCTAGTTTTAGACAATGCAACTGATCCATTATCTAAAGAGATCTCACACATAAGTCACTACATTTACCATACAGAAAGCCTCCTAAAATGTTTGCTAGGGGAAAGGAGAGGAGAAAAATAAGATACAGTCTATGTTATCCCGGTATTATATCAGGCATGTGTTTGTGTGTGTGTATGTTTGTGTGTGTGTGTGTGTGTGTGTGTGTGTGTCAAAAATACTTTGTTGAAGTGGGTAACTTAGCAATTTAACCATATTTGTCTCATGGGATTCTCACAGGGAAATATTTGCTGGATGGATAGGTGAAAGGACAGAACGTATCACATGGAATGTAAGAATGAGTTATATAAAGAAAAACATAGACATTGGAACCAGAGAGAGAGAGAAAGGGAAAAAGAGAGAAAGAGAGAGACTTTCAATGAATAGGGAAATTGCCTTGCATGTGGCCAACCTGGATTTAATCTCCAGCACTGTATATGGTCACTGAGGCCCCACCAGAAGTGATCCCTGAGTGCAGAGGCATGAGTGATCTCCGAGTACTGCCAGATATGGCCCCAAAGCCAACAAACAAAAAGCAGATATTGTGGAATCATCACTCATCATTAGTAATAATTTTATAACAATAAAAATTGCAATAATTCTTAACAATAAAAGAGTAAGTATCCCAACCTTGAAAAATATAGAAGACAATGATAGATGGGTCCCAGCAGGACCTTCTGAAGTGTAATGACTGGATTTGTTTGTTCTTACCTCTCTGCCAGACAATTATGCCTGAGAGCTGCAGTTTCTGGTGCTCTCCTCTTTTCCTTTGCTTTTATCTACTCCTACTGACCACCCTTCCACTTTTCTCTCTGTCTGAGGTCTTTCTTCTGAACTCCAGACATGCAGATCCTGTTGCTGACTGAACTTGGATGGTTCCAATTCCCTAAGTCCAAATGGACCTATGATCTTCCCTCTAGTGCTTTTCCACTCTGTGTGCAAAGGCTCAAAGGAGTTTCTCTGCCATGTCACTTTCAAAGAACATCCCTGCTGGGTTGCCAGGGAAAAGTGAGTACTGTCAGTAGAGGGAGATGTCAGATAAGAAAAGAATCCCATAGGCCCCAATCAACACATTTTAAAATCTGATATTTTTTTCTCCTTTACCAGAAAATAATGTTGAAATTTGCTATTTTTTTGAACTCTAGAGAAGTAATGTTTTCTAACCTTAATAAGGTATTTTCTGTAGTTGGACGCTTTTTTCTTCTGTAATTTTCCTTGTGAAAATGAAGCAATATTTGCTTTGGATTTTAATACAACATTTTCACATATGCACATATTTAGGGTTGCCTTCCTGCTTCATTGCTTGCATATCTCTATATGTATAAAGATATATGACTACTTTATAAAGCCAACAGGCTTTTTACAATCCATGCAAGATAAAACCAAAGAGGCAGGAAAGGAGAAAAAAACACATGCTACAGGACAGAGTCCTAGGGGTAGCAAGACTATACCAGAATGTGTCACTAACTCTCACTGTCTCAGACATTCCCTTAGACATAGTGATTTAGTGTTATCAAGGTAGTATAGTAAATCCCACTCTCTTGTTTTATTCCATCATTATTATTGCTAGTCAGTCCAGATACATTTTATCTGAATTATCCTAAACAATATGTATTCCTTATCCTTGAAAATTAACTAAATCTCTTCAGAAAAAGCCAGGTATGGATGAATATGAGAACTAATGACCGAGATATAGAGAGACATAGATAATACATAACTTTCAACCATTTGTGAAAAGGTTACTTATGAATTATTACATTTTCTTTGTTTGCACTTAAAATTTCCTTTTCTTCTTCCCTCCCCCTAATTCAACTTCCCTTTATACTTTACCTCATTATCTGTCTTCTGGGTTCTACAGAGTTTGGAGTAACTGGAGGTTTAGTACTATTATAACTCTCCATAAAACTAATTTGCCTCATAATGTGTTCTAAAATTGCTAGACCAATGTTAAGTTTTCCTGCTCCATTTCTATATCTGATCTTTATTCTGGAAAGCCCATCTCCATTATATGTGCTGCTGAGAATGACCCAACTCTGGTTCTTCAAGAATTGAGAACAACTTGTCCTTGAGGAATTTGTGTGCAATTATAATAAGGCAGGTATGCTTTCTGGAGGGAAGGGAGTATTGAGAAGAGAAAAACCAGAGAAGAAAATCTAATTGCTACTTGCAGTGAGAAGAGTCAGATATTGGGAAATTCTTTTAATCTGGGAATAAAATAAGAATATGTTGATGCACTTGTGCCTAGAGTATCACATTTAATCAGGTCAGCAAGACTTGAACATTTCCACACATTTACTTTCCAAAGACAGTATCAGCCCTTTTAACAATTCAACCTTCATGTTATCATCAGGAGAGTAACTTTATACAGGAAAAACTTATATGAAACAAATCTGATTGAATCAGTTCAACAACGATGCAATTTCATTGAAGTTGAAGACAATTTTCATTCTGTTAACAAGAATTCAGTATCAACATAAGCCAGGAAACCTATAGGCAAATGCAATGAAAGAAATATAAAATCAAGGTAATTCTGTGTGATTTCTTGGGGACAGAAACTTAAAGAAAATATTTGCTAAAAATCCCTGCAAGAAACAACCTAACAAAGTCAGAGAAAGGAGCTAACCTGGAACACAAGGAATTCAAGGCCCTGAATTTGATCCTTGGCACCATGACCACCTTCCCTTCTAGACCTTTTATTGGGTGACTCTATTGTTACCCAATACTGCTGGTGTGAGGTACAGGACCTCTTTGGGAGGCCCCTGTATTAAACTATATTTGATAAATTGATATTATCTAATGATGGAGACTGAGAATTTTGCTTGGCATTCATAGTAAGGGCCTGAATGAATGACAATTACTTTGAATTTCTTCAGTTTATGTACATCTATTATGCAGCTCAAGCTATGAGATAAAAGATAACTATGAGTACCTGCTCTGTAGTTATGCAGTTATTAGCAGTTATTGAATTAACAAAATTAAGAAACATGCTTATTCCAAGCCCCCAGTGATGGAACAGGTTGAACTCAGTGCCTGTGAGTTCTCTCCAGAAAAGTATTAAATGTGGAGAGGGCTGTCAGACCAAACTGTCTAAGAATGAAGCCCAAAAGAAAGCTGAGCAGAAGAGTCTAAAATATATCCCATGCATTTCTATGATTTATCTGCAGTTGCAAAAAAAATAAAACAATGCTTCATCTATGTAATAAAAGAGTAAACAACTTACTCTTGCCAAACAGTTGTTCAAAAGCTCTTAGTCTTGGCCATTTTGCTATAAAAGCTTGGCTTGACCTTCCTTCCATGATGTGTCTCTCTTGAATTGGCAGTGTTTTCATTTTAGCCTCTCTAGGCTTTACTCTGGCAATGCTTACTCTTTTGTACTTAGCTCTGTGATCTGCTTTTGATATTTCCTTTTTTTAAGAACCTTTTCTGTTTCATGCCTGTTTCTAAGCTTAAGCAATAGAATAATTCAGTTTTGTTCTCTTCTTACAGCTACCATCATTCCCTAACATATTATGACAGTGTACATAAAAGTACTTTATACACTGTAAAGCAATGTACAAATGTTAATTGATGTGATTATAAGTAGCTGTTCTAAGTGTCTCAAGTTGATTTCTAATCACAATTCCTGTTATCAGGTCAAATATGAAATAAAATTGCCCTTCTTGCTCTGTGTTGATGGAGCCATCCAGGCACAATACTATTATGACAGCTGGGATTCATTTGAAAATGAGCTTTACTTCACTTGGCATGTCAGATGGTAATTTAAAAAACTAGATCCTATTTTTTATATCAGAATTGGTTCACATTCAAGAAGCACATGTCCCTTGTGAGAAGAAGGGCTCAGCCATGCAGCTGGTGGTGGGACATCAAACTAGCAGCATAGAGATGTGGCAACAGGGCAGGTCCTGAGGGAAGCATTGCAAGGATGGTCGGACAGGGGGAAGACATTTCCAAAATAAAGCCAATTTTGACAGGGGACAGGTGGTGATCTTGGCAGCTGACTGACTCAGCCTGAGTCAGCCAAGGATCCCTGTGGATTTGCTGGCAGGAGGGCAGAGCATTCCCAGAAGTGTTGGAAGCAATGGGCCATGGCAAGCCAACCTATCATTGGTGACAAGGTTCCATAACAGACCCTGGAAGCTTGTGTAGGAATGCTTAGGCATCAATGTCATGTTTCCTATCTTTGTTCTCACAGGCACCTTCTGTCTCTTCACAGGACCATCCCACTTAACAAACAGGCCTAGACACATGAGAACTCATTTTAGAGTATATGTATTAGGTGGACCTGGTACCTAATAAGCAATTGCTTTCCTAAAAACAAGTTATCATGAATTCAGCAGCTGTTTGGTGGAGGTGCAGAAATCACCACTCTCCATGTTGTCAAACTCCTGACTTTAAAGATGCAAACTAGAATGTAAAGCTTACTATCAGTGAGGCCCAGAGTTAGAGAGAGGGAAGAATATTTATAACTTGCATGTGGTATGGAAGAATAGATAAGAAATACATAAAACTAATTTATTTGGGAAGTGTGGACTTGAAGTCTGAAGGTAAGAAACAGAAGACAATGAGAGAAGTTACCCACATAATTGAGTTGTTTTGGGGGTTTGAAAGAAAGGGACATTGTGGATTAGGGAAGGGAGATGGGTACATGGTTATGGATTTGATGTTGGAATTACGTGCATAGGAAACCATCATTAACAGTATTGTAAATCACAAATTCTTACTTTTTACCAAAAATTAAAAAATAAAATGTGTTTTGAATATGTGGATTATTGACAATTAGAAATTAAATAATTTAAAGCATTGTTACTATTGTCACAATATGTGACACAATATGTGACCTCACAAATGTGAGGTTGGGGGCCGGGCGGTGGCGCTGGAGGTAAGGTGCCTGCCTTGCCTGCGCTAGCCTAGGACGGACCTCGGTTCGATCCCCCGGCGCCCCATATGGTCCCCCAAGAAGCCAGGAGCAACTTCTGAGCGCATAGCCAGGAGTAACCCCTGAGCGTCACAGGGTGTGGCCCAAAAAACCAAAAAACAAAACAAAACAAAACAAAGCAAATGTGAGGTGCTTGACTTTCTTACCTATATCATTCGTTACCTTGATGTTTATCTTTTTAGGGGACATAGTATTGTCACTGGCTTAATAGAATCCTTAAGTTTGCTGGGCTTTATGAAAAATATTTAGTATTTCTTCTGTTTTTTTTCTTTTTGTATCCCTTCTGGTTTGATGGCTTAATCAAACTTTTAAGTGGAAATTTCTGGTAGAGGGAGTATTTGGTTCTCAGAGTTATCTGGAAGGTAGTACACATACCTTATTAGACTTGACTGAAAATCAAGGAGATGTCAACTGTAAGGACCAAGAAGTAGTCAGAGAGATAGTGCAGAAGGTAGGATACTTGCCTTGCACATTGCCAATTCAGGTTTGATTTCCAAAACCCTGTATGGTCCTCTTATCCTGCTAGGAGTGATCCCTAAGCACAGAACATGGAATGTCCCTAATACAAAAACAACAACAGCAGCAGCAACAACAACAATAAAAAGATCAGGTAGGAAGCAGAATCTAATCAATAATGGACTAAATGAGGAATAATTTTGTCAAGATAGAAATTCCAACACCAGAATCTAACTCTCATTCCATTTTTTGTCATTCACATCAAAATTCTTTGGACAATATACCTAAAATAACTTTTCCTACTTTGCCACTTCCTTTACTCCACATTAGGTCTGAGATGTTGCATATGAAGATAACCAATACTTTGTTTACCTCTTTTTTTTTTTTTTTTTTTTTTTTTTTGGTTTTTGGGTCACACCTGGCAGTGCTCAGGGGTTATTCCTGGCTCCAGGCTCAGAAATTGCTCCTGGCAGGCACAGGGGACCATATGGGGCGCCGGGATTCGAACCGATGACCTCCTGCATGAAAGGCAAACGCCTTACCTCCATGCTATCTCTCCGGCCCCCTTGTTTACCTCTTACTATGGCCAAATATATTTATATTGTATTTTATCCTGAAGTCACATTTGAAAGTATTTCCTTCCTTTATTTTCCTTAAAGCAATTACTTTTTTTGTGTGTCTCATGAGACCCTATCCCTCTTTACAGAATACATTGTCCCACCTTTCTTGCTGACTCCTTCTAATCTCTCTGAATTTTAATTATTATTTTACACTCTGGCTCTCTTTTCCTTACATTATCTTCCAAAGAACCTTGTCAAGTCATGTGGTTTAATTTATCATCCACTGGCTCTGTCATTCTCCACTCTCTCCTCCCAGATTCAGCTCCTTTTGAGTTTTTGGTACACACATCCAACTACAGTGACAATATCTGCTTGGAGGAAATTTAGTGGAAAAGTTTGTGGGGTTCTGTTACCCACTTTCTATCCAGCCCCTGGGAATTTTTTTCCAAATATTACTTAGAGGAAACAGTTGTCCACCAAGGTTTGAAGCAAAATGTTGATTAAAAAAGGAGTTTGATGCTGGGGATAAATCTCTTCATACACTTTTCCACAGGGTGGTATAAATTATATAATCAGCTTTGTTTTGTGGCTCTGTGATGTTTTAAAAAATCTTATAGAAATGTTAAATCATAAAATAAATGTGGCATTAATGAAAATGACAAGGGTACTTATTATAAGACAGTTATAACATAATAAGTTTGGGACTTCACATTGGCCTATGTCAATATGTGATTTTATGCTATTTTGCATGGCAAGGAGGTTTTACAAAATTCATTTGATAGTTAGATCAATGTGAAAATACATTATCTGCTTGCCTTGAGCATGGCCAACTGCTGACCTCTTCAATTAAGTGGATTTGATAATGAAAATTCAATTATAATGAACAAACTTTTCTTTAGCACTTTATATGTGTAAGCTCCTATGCTGAGTCCTGTGGGGAATTTTCAGATTTCTCTTTGCAGCATTTGCAAGTGGTAGAAGTTAGAGATACATGCATGGATCACTATGGTATAACAAGCTATATTATCTTGTGAAAATAGAGGATATGCATCAGTTTTGAAATTATATTATTCATACACTGCTAGTCAGAGTGGAGGATATTGGTTTTTGTCTCATATCCATTTCCTTTCTTTGGATTAAAACCCTACTTTTTACAGGGTGTGTCTTTTGGGTAAAATTAGTTTATTTCCAGTTCATTAATAAGCCCTGTTGATTTAGCCCCTTTGTGGAGATGATCATGGTCTCATATCAGTGATTGGTTTAGAAATGGGTGTGTAGGGGCCGGGTAGGTGGCGCTGGAGGTAAGGTGTCTGCCTTGCAAGCGCTAGCCAAGGAAGGACCGCGGTTCGATCCCCCGGCGTCCCATATGGTCCCCCCAAGCCAGGGGCGATTTCTGAGCACATAGCCAGGAGTAACCCCTGAGCGTCAAACGGGTGTGGCCCAAAAACCAAAATAAATAAATAAATAAATAAATAAATGGGTGTATAACCTGTTATAGCTAACCAAGTATGCTGACAAGTTGTCTATGTTGCTTTTGGAAATATTTCTTTAAAAAGAAAAACTATTTGATTAAAGACATGGAGTACAAAAAAGAAAGCCTAGTTTACAATCTAAACCTTTGTCTTGTTTACCAGTGGGAAAATTACTCAATCTTTATGCCTCTAATTTCTCATTTGATAAGTGGGGTTAATAATAATACACACTAATAATAGCAATGTCAGTCTTGTCCAGAGGAAAAATTTAGTTAATAGATGCACAGCGCTTAGAAGAGTGTTAATAATCATTACTTAATAGGCAAACTCAAAAATGATAAGCTCTTTTTATGACTCTGGATTCTGGAGTGTATGGACATAACTACTGGTACTTCCATAGTCACTCCATCCCACTCCCTGATAAAATCATTGAGACACTGAGTTATCAATCTAGAAATCCACTCTACTTTATATTATCCCCGAAATCTTATAAATGTCTTTATTTTCAGCGTTCTTCTGTTGGGGTCTTCTGATACTTAAAAAAAACACTTTAATCCACTAAGTAACTTCCTGGAATCTGTTCTGGAGTTTCTTGGTCTGTGGGACCTTTGAATCACACAAGTAGGCTACTCAGAGCAACTCTTGACCAACATGCCATATCTCCTATTGTCCTCATTTAATGTGAACTATATTAAGTGATTTCAGGAATACATGAAGTATTCCTTAAATTGTCCTTAAATTATTCCTCAAAGTGTCCTTAATCTACTCTTAATTTTCACCAGGGGTGTACTCTGAGGTCACACTTGTTTGTTCACAAATACGATGATAATGCAATTGCCCGACCACTCACACTAAGTTAACAAGCAATCACAGTTTATTCTTAATCATTTCTAGATATAGTTTTAGGACTTGAATAAATGATAAAGTCACTGAGTCCATACATTGAAATAAACTCTCCCTTATTTAAAAATATTTTTATTGATATATCACTCCATTACAGTATCATATAATTTCTGGGTTTTAGTTTCACCCCTCTGTGTAACAGACATCCTTCCTTTACCAAAGTTCTAGGACCACTTCATCACCATATGCTCATTCTTCCCATTTGCTAAATTTTGTTTCTTCTAACTACCAGTTTTCACTGAGTCTAGATGCTAGATCTGGTGTTCATTGCCAGCTTGCTTGCTTTAGTAATTGATATTCCTCTTAAATAAAACCATTTAATAATTGTATTTCACTTCTTATCATAATAACCTTTAGTTTTAGCCATTTTGACCTCAAAGGCAAGTTCTTTTTAATTCCAGAGTAGTAAGCATTTGAGTATATATGTCATGGCTTCTTCATTAAGTCATATATTGATTTTAGGTTTTGGTTGTTATGAATTATGCTGCTATGAATAGAAAGATGCAAATAATTTTTTCAGTTAATGTTTTCAAGGTCTTTGAAACAAGAGTATAAAATTGCTATTTCTGTATCACATAGAATTTTTACTCTATTTGAAACTTCATACCATTTTCCATAGCTCTATTAATAGAGCTCTCGTGTAACTTGTTCTCCACATGGTCACCAATATTTGTTTCCAATCCTTTTGACAAAGGTCATTCACATGGCCATTTATCTCATTAAATTATAACAACCATTAAATATGTAATTTAACAAGAACTTAAATTTCTACAAATAAGATGAAGATAATAAATATTACATGTCTTTTGACATAAATATTACATGTCTTTTGAGTGTATGAAGTAGTAAATGGAATCACATTTTTTAATCTGAAAAAGGCCTGGGTTTTATCTCTTGGTCTAGTTCTATAGACTGACAAAGGCTCCCCAGAGTTTAGGGTTTCTATAATACAGGGTTTACAATTTTTGTCAATCATGATTGCAAGATAGTTAGAACACTAGGAAGCCTAACTCCAAAATTCCAATTATTTTTATCTTTAGGATAAATACATGTATTTATCTATACATATTTATTGCACAACTTCTATGCATTATGCTATTATTAAGCATTATGGAAAAATTAAAGAATCAATTAAATTCAGATAAACTGAAAACAAATTAATAGAGATAAATATATGTGTATGTTTAGGACTGAAGAAGTGAATTGCCACAGGAACATATTAGATTAGGAGAAACAGGAGATAGTTCTGCCAAAAAATGTCAAAGATGAGAAAGGCTACTTCTAGTGTCTGTGGTCAACAAGATGTCTGTTGAGGGTGTATTTGAAAAAAGTCTTGCAGTGATCTGAGTGATAAAGTTTGTTGAAATGTATTGGAAGGGAAGGCTATTTCAAACTGAATGGCCAGAGTGATAGAAAGCACCAGAGTGGAACGATGAAAGCTGTGGGTGACTGACTAACTGATGAGACTACGTAGTTGCTGTTTATTCTAGTTTTCCCACAGAGCAAGCAGGATGCCTGCTAGTCTTCATTAGATTGTCTTGCTGATGTGACATCCATTCTTAGAGGGATAGTTTGGGAAAGCCTGCTTTTTGGAAAGATCATCACTTGACATGTAACATAGCAAATAGCTTAAAGTAAAGAAGAGGCCTTATTGGTATCTCATAAAGTAAAGGTTTTTTTTTTAACCATAAATCTAAGAGACTAGACAAATTTTCATCTTTATTTTCTTTACTCATACAGAATTACCAATTATTGTCAGTATTTCTGATTCCACCATTCAACTGCATGAATAATATGAAATATTCATTAGCACATTTCTGAGTTTGGAGGCAGATGCTGATTTGTTGAAAATACTTGCTAAAGGTCACTGAAACATCAAACAGAAGATCATTCTTAATGCTCTCGTGTCATACTTATGCTTACATATAAACATGAGGTAGGGTGGTATGAATTTTTCTTTAAATATACCCCCAATTAAAGCTATACTGGTTTTACTGAAAAAATAAATAAAAATAAAAAATTACAAAATAACTATGCTTCAGCAATATGAGAATTATACAAGGTCATCTCAGTAAGCATCAAGAAAAAATAAGTCAATAAAATTATAATGTACATTTGAGTTAGAAAAATTGTTTAAAATAACTCATCTTCGTAAAATTTACAATGCATATTTGAACATGGAAGTATGAATGTGGAGTTCAAGTTCTCAGGACATCTCAGGACTTCATTTTACTTATTGCTTTGACTTGTCACTATCTTCTAAGCAAACCTAAAATAGAAAAGGTTATTCTATAACACCAAAGTAATAAAAATTTACCCAGACCCAAAAAACAAGTTAGATTTGTATTTAGTTTTCTTCTTTCCCTTTAATCTCCATCCCCCTTCCCTTTTATCACTACTTGTTCTTTCCTGGAAGTTTTATGACAGCCTTAAATCTATATGCACTGTCTATATTTAGGAAGTTTGATTATGCATAGCCTAAATTCAGATCTGAGTTGATGATCCAGATTTCTGTTCACTAAAAGGACTTTTTCTCTTATTTTCATCGGTTTATAGCAAAGGTTAAATTTGACTGACTTCTCTCTTCTTGTTATCAGTCGGTTTATTGTGCTTGGCTTTGCCATTACTATTCTTTAGTAGAAGATTCAGCTTGTACATCCATTCAAGCCACTTCCTGACATTTCAATACACTCCCACACTACTCAATGCAAATTAGAGCCTCTGAGACTCCTGGGTGTTGGCAGTGTAGGCAATCTTTTTTTTTTTTTTTTTTTGGTTTTGAGACACACTGGCAATGTTCAGAGGATATTCCTGAGTCTGCATAAAGTAATAACCTCTGGAAATGCTCAAGACACTATGTGGTGTGCTGGGGATTTAAACTAGGATCTGCAGGATGCAAGGCAAGCACCTTAGTCCCTGTATCTTTCCAGTTCTTCTTACTTGCTAACTACTATCCCTTTAGATCTTTTTTATTTTTTAAGTAAAAGCAGGATTTTATTTATAAGTTCTAAAGAAAGTTGGGGAAGCATATAAAGCATTCAAGAAAAAGCATGAAATTCTCTAAAGGTGGCAAGAGCCTGATAGTTCCTTTCTTTATTTTTTAGGTTTTCATACATTTAATGCTTCCACATTCTGCAAAGTTCACCCTTTTTAGGGTACAGTTCAGCAAGTTTGACAAACACAGACATGTGTAATGTTATGAAAAAATCTAGCATAGAAATTTTTGGCACTTTGAAAAATGTCCGCATATCCCTTTATGGCTAGGCTCCTTGTCACCCTAAACTATAATCTATTTTATCATGTTGTCTTTCCCGTCATGTCATATAAAAGAAAGCATATAGTATGTAACCCTTTGAGTTTGACTTTTTTCACTTAGCATAATGCATACGAGACAAATTTGTATTTTACATGTATCAGTCCTTGATTCCTTTTTACTGCTAAAGCTTTTTACTTGTATGCCTAGATCATAGTTTCTTTATTCATTCTACATTTAAAAGCCATTCTGGCTATTTCCAGTGTTTGGTGATTGCAAATAAAGCAGCAATAAATATTCAAATACAGTTTTCATTTCTTATGTAAATATCTTGGAGTGGGATTGCTGAGTGTCATGATAAGTGAATATTTAAGTATCTGAGGAACTGTCAAATTGTTTTCCATAGTGGCTGTATGATCTTTATTTTTGCCAGCAATAAATGAGAGTTCTAGAAACTCTCTATTCTCACCAGCACTTGACATTGCAAGAATTTTTATTTATTTTAGGCATTCTAGTGGAAGTCAGTGATATGGCATAAATTTGCATTTCCATAATGAGCAATTATTTCGAACATATTTATATATATATCACATTGCATTTTCTTTGGTGAAGTGTCTATTCAAATATTTTACTTTTTAAAGTATCATTGTTTCCTGTGCTATTTGGCTTAGTTAAGTAGATGGTAACACTAATTTTTTTTGATATTCTACTTATTTATCTAGTTTTCTAACTACATAATTTTAAAATATTTTCCCTGAGGTTGGGGACTTACCTTTATTACTCTTTTAATTAATATTTTGTGCATTCTATACTTTTTCATTTTAATAGGGTATTATTTTTCATTTATTTTTTTCTTTTTCTTTTTTTTTTTTAATTTTTTTTTTATTTAAACACCTTGATTACATACATGATTGTGTTTGGGTTTCAGTCATAAATGGAACACCACCCATCACCAGTGCAACATTCCCATCACCCAAGTCCCAAATCTCCCTCCTCCCCACCCAACCCCCGCCTGTACCCTAAACAGGCTCTACATTTCCCTCATACATTCTCAATATTAGGACAGTTCAAAATGTAGTTATTTCTCTAACTAAACTCATCACTCTTTGTGGTGAGCTTCCTGAGGTGAGCTGGAACTTCCAGCTCTTTTCTCTTTTGTGTCTGAAAATTATTATTACAAGGGTGTCTTTCATTTTTCTTAAAACCCATAGATGAGTGAGACCATTCTGCGTTTTTCTCTCTCTCTCTGACTTATTTCACTCAGCATAATAGATTCCATGTACATCCATGTATAGGAAAATTTCATGACTTCATCTCTCCTGACAGCTGCATAATATTCCATTGTGTATATGTACCACAGTTTCTTTAGCCATTCGTCTGTTGAAGGGCATCTTGGTTGTTTCCAGAGTCTTGCTATGGTAAATAGAGCTGCAATGAATATAGGTGTAAGGAAGGGGTTTTTGTATTGTATTTTTGTGTTCCTAGGGTATATTCCTAGGAGTGGTATAGCTGGATCGTATGGGAGCTCGATTTCCAGTTTTTGGAGGAATCTCCATATCGCTTTCCATAAAGGTTGAACTAGACAGCATTCCCACCAGCAGTGGATAAGAGTTCCTTTCTCTCCACATCCCCGCCAACACTGTTTATTCTCATTCTTTGTGATGTGTGCCATTCTCTGGGGTGTGAGGTGGTATCTCATCGTTGTTTTGATTTGCATCTCCCTGATGATTAGTGATGTGGAACATTTTTTCATGTGTCTTTTGGCCATGCGTATTTCTTCTTTGTCAAAGTGTCTGTTCATTTCTTCTCCCCATTTTTTGATGGGGTTAGATGTTTTTTTCTTGTAAAGTTCTGTCAGTGCCTTGTATATTTTGGAGATTAGCCCCTTATCTGATGGGTATTGGGTGAATAGTTTCTCCCACTCAGTGGGTGGCTCTTGTATCCTGGGCACTATTTCCTTTGAGGTGCAGAAGCTTCTCAGCTTAATATATTCCCATCTGTTAATCTCTGCTTTCACTTGCTTGGAGAGTGCAGTTTCCTCCTTGAAGATGCCTGTAATGTCCTGGAGTGTTTTGCCTATGTGCTGTTCTATATATCTTATGGTTTTGGGGCTGATATCGAGGTCTTTAATCCATTTGGATTTTACCTTTGTACATGATGTTAGCTGGGGGTCTAAGTTTAATTTTTTGCAAGTGGCTATCCAATTGTGCCAACACCACTTGTTGAAGAGGCTTTCCCTGCTCCATTTAGGATTTCCTGCTCCTTTATCAAAAATTAGATGGTTGTATCTCTGGGGAACATTTTCTGAGTATTCAAGCCTATTCCACTGATCTGAGGACCTATCCTTATTCCAATACCATGCTGTTTTGATAACTGTTGCTTTGTAGTACAGTTTAAAGTTGGGAAAAGTAATTCCTCCCATATTCTTTTTCCCAATGATTGCTTTAGCTATTCGAGGGTGTTTATTGTTCCAAATGAATTTCAAAAGTGTCTGATCCACTTCTTTGAAGAATGTCATGGGTATCTTTAGAGGGATGGCATTAAATCTGTATAATGCCTTGGGGAGTATTGACATTTTGATGATGTTAATCCTGCCAATCCATGAGCAGGGTATGTGTTTCCATTTCCGTGTGTCCTCTCTTATTTCTTGGAGCAGAGTTTTATAGTTTTCTTTGTATAGGTCCTTCACATATTTAGTCAAGTTGATTCCAAGATATTTGAGTTTGTGTGGCACTATTGTGAATGGGGTTGTTTTCTTAATGTCCATTTCATCCTTATTACTATTGGTATATAGAAAGGCCATTGATTTTTGTGTGTTAATTTTGTAGCCTGCCACCTTGCTATATGAGTCTATTGTTTCTAGAAGCTTTTTGATAGAGTCTTTAGGGTTTTCTAAGTAGAGTATCATGTCATCTGCAAACAGTGAGAGCTTGACTTCTTCCTTTCCTATCTGGATTCCCTTGATATCCTTTTCTTGCCTAATCGCTATAGCAAGTACTTCCAGTGCTATGTTGAATAGGAGTGGTGAGAGAGGACAGCCTTGTCTTGTGCCAGAATTTAGAGGGAAGGCTTTCAGTTTTTCTCCATTGAGGATAATATTTGCCACTGGCTTGTGGTAGATGGCCTTCACTATATTGAGAAAGGTTCCCTCCATTCCCATCTTGCTGAGAGTTTTGATCAAGAATGGGTGTTGGACCTTATCAAATGCTTTCTCTGCATCTATTGATATGATCATGTGGTTTTTATTTTTCTTGTTATTGATGTTGTGTATTATGTTGATAGATTTACGGATGTTAAACCAGCCTTGCATTCCTGGGATGAAACCTACTTGATCGTAGTGGATGATCTTCTTAACGAGGCATTGAATCCTATTTGCCAGGATTTTGTTGAGGATCTTTGCATCTGCATTCATCAGTGATATTGGTCTGTAATTTTCTTTTTTGGTAGCGTCTCTGTCTGGTTTAGGTATCAAGGTGATGTTGGCTTCATAAAAGCTATTTGGAAGTGTTTCTGTTTGTTCAATTTCATGAAAGAGTCTTGCCAAGATTGGCAGTAGTTCCTCTTGGAAAGTTTGATAGAATTCATTAGTGAATCCATCTGGACCTGGGCTTTTGTTTTTCGGCAGACATTTGATTACTGTTTTAATTTCATCAATGGTGATGGGGGTGTTTAGATATGCTACATCCTCTTCCTTCAACCGTGGAAGATTATAAGAGTCCAAGAATTTATCCATTTCTTCCAGGTTCTCATTTTTAGTGGCGTAGAGTTTTTCAAAGTAGTTTCTGATTACCCTTTGAATCTCTGTCATATCAGTAGTGATCTCTCCTTTTTCATTCCTGATACGAGTTATCAAGTTTCTCTCTCTCTCTTTCTTTGTTAGGTTTGCCAGTGGTCTATCAATCTTGTTTATTTTTTCAAAGAACCAACTTCTGCTTTCGTTGATCTTTCGGATTGTTTTTTGAGTTTCCACTTCGTTGATTTCTGCTCTCAGCTTTGTTATTTCCTTCTGTCTTCCTATTCTTGGGTCCTTTTGTTGAGCATTTTCTAGTTCTATTAGCTGTGTCATTAAGCTACTCAGGTAAGCTCCTTCTTCCTTCCTGATGTGTGCTTGCAAAGCTATAAATTTTCCTCTCAGTACTGCTTTTGCTGTGTCCCATAAGTTCTGAGAGTTTGTGTCTTTATTGTCATTTGTTTCCAGGAACCTTTTTATTTCCTCCTTGATTTCATCTCGGACCCACTGGTTATTGAGCATGAGGCTGTTTAACTTCCAGGTGTTAAAGTGTTTCTTCTGAGTCCCTTTGGAGTTCACAAATAATTTCAGAGCCTTGTGGTCAGCGAAGGTAGTCTGCAAAATTTCTATCCTCTTGATCTTATGGAGGTATGTTTTATGTGCCAGCATGTAGTCTATCCTGGAGAATGTCCCATGTACATTGGAGAAGAATGTGTATCCAGGTTTCTGGGGATGGAGTGTCCTATATATATCCACTAGGCCTCTTTCTTCCATTTCTCTCCTCAGGTCTAGTATATTCTTGTTGGGTTTCAGTCTGGTTGACCTGTCCAGTGTTGACAAAGCCGTGTTAAGGTCCCCCACAATTATTGTGTTGTTGTTGATATTATTTTTCAGATTTGTCAACAGTTGTATTAAATATTTTGCTGGCCCCTCATTCGGTGCATATATGTTTAGGAGAGTGAATTCTTCCTGCTCTACGTACCCCTTGATTAATATAAAATGTCCGTCTTTGTCCCTTACAACCTTCCTGAGTATAAAGTTTGCATTATCTGATATTAGTATGGCCACTCCAGCTTTTTTATGGGTGTTGTTTGCTTGGATAACTTTTCTCCAGCCTTTTATTTTGAGTCTATGTTTGTTCTGACTATTCAGGTGCGTTTCTTGTAGGCAGCAGAAGGTTGGATTGAGTTTTTTGATCCATTTAGCCACTCTGTGTCTCTTAACTGGTGCATTTAGTCCATTGACGTTGAGAGAAAGAATTGTCCTGGGATTTAACGCCATCTTTATTTCAAAATTTGGTGTGTCTTTTGGGTAGTCTTGTCTTAGATTAGGTCTTTCAGTTTTTCTCTTAAGACTGGTTTTGTGTCTGTGAAGTTTCTGAGCTGTTTTTTGTCTGTGAAACCATGTATTCTTCCATCAAACCGGAAAGTGAGTTTTGCTGGGTATAGTATTCTGGGTGAAGCATTCATTTCATTCAGTCTTGTCACAATATCCCACCACTGCTTTCTGGCATTGAGCGTTTCTGGTGACAGGTCTGCTGTAAATCTCAGGGAAGCTTGCTTGAACATGATTTCCCCTTTTGATCTTGCTGTTTTCAGAATTCTGTCTCTATCTGTGGGATTTGTCATTGTGACTAGGATGTGTCTTGGGGTGGTTTTTCTGGGGTCTCTTTTGGTTGGTACTCTTCGGGCATGCAGGATTTGATCACATATATTCTTTAGCTCTGGAAGTTTCTCTTTAATGATGTTCTTGACCATTGATTCTTCCTGGAAATTTTCTTCCTGGGTCTCTGGGACTCCAATGATTCTTAAGTTGTTTCTGTTGATCTTATCATAGACTTCTATTTTCGTCTGTTCCCATTCTTTGACTAATTTTTCCATTGTCTGCTCATTTGCTTTAAGTTTTTTGTCCAATCTCTCCTGCTGTATGGAATTGTTATGTATCTCATCTTCCACAGCACCAAGTCTATTCTCAGCTTCTGATACCCTGTCCCAGAGCTTATCCATTTTGTCATTCACTTCGTTTACTGACTTTTTCAGTCCTGTTAGTTGACATGTTATTTCAGTTTGGAGTTTTGTCATTTCTGCCTTCATATTTTCTTGGTTCTTATTAGTGTTCTGTTCAACTCGATCCATGGTTTCTTGGAGTCTGTTGAGCACCTTCCATATTGCTAGTCTAAAGTCCTTATCTGAGAGGTTGATTAGTTGTTCAGTCATTATCTGGTCCTCAGAATTGTCATCTTCATTCTCTATGTCTGATGCTGGCCTGCGTTGTTTCCCCATTGTCACACTTGTATTGTGGGTTTTTCTACATGTTGTAGTGGTATTCATTGTCTATATGATGTAGGCAGCACACTCCTCTGGCTCCTCCCTTTCTGGATGGGCTGACTTGCCTCTAAGGGAGGGGAGTCCTCCGTGGATGAAGCCTCACACTGGGTCAAATCTTAGGCCCGAGCATGCAACAGAGAAGACAGTCCAGAGAGAAATGTTTGCTTCTGTGATATAGCGCCGTTCTTAGTGTGATTTTTCCTTCTTGTTGCAATGGAGTTCTTTCCTCTGAGCCTCTTTTTGCCCCACTCGCAAGAGTTTCACGCAAGAGGACAGTAGACAGACATAGACAGGTCACACTCACAGTCTTTCACAGCTGAGCCCCACTGGGCCGGTGTACTTTCGCGGATTTTCCCCGCCTGGTGTCACACACAGGGAGCCAGCTTTTGCAAAGGTTAGCCGGTTTTTATGCTCTGAAGTCCCTCCCTGAAAATGGCGTCTGGGCGAGCGAGGTTTCTGGAGGCTCTTTTTGCCCCACTCGCAAGAGTTTCACGCAAGAGGACAGTAGACAGACATAGACAGGTCACACTCACAGTCTTTCACAGCTGAGCCCCACTGGGCCGGTGTACTTTCGCGGATTTTCCTCGCCTGGTGTCACACACAGGGAGCCAGCTTTTGCAAAGGTTAGCTGGTTTTTATGCTCTGAAGTCCCTCCCTGAAAATGGCGTCTGGGCGAGCGAGGTTTCTGGAGGCTCTTTTTGCCCCACTCGCAAGAGTTTCACGCAAGAGGACAGTAGACAGACATAGACAGGTCACACTCACAGTCTTTCACAGCTGAGCCCCACTGGGCCGGTGTACTTTCGCGGATTTTCCCCACCTGGTGTCACACACAGGGAGCCAGCTTTTGCAAAGGTTAGCCGGTTTTTATGCTCTGAAGTCCTCATTTATTTTTTTCACAAATTGTTTTTGGTATTATATCTAAGAAATATTTGACCCATGGGCATAAAAATGTTCTTCTAAAAGATTTTTTAAATATTTTATATGAGAGGCCAGAGCAGTGGCACAGCAGCAAGACGTTTGCCTTGCACGTAGTTAACCTAGGACTGACAGTGGTTTATTCCCCCAGCATCCCTATGGTCCCCCAAGCCAGGAGCAATTTCTGAGCACATAGCCAGGAGTAACCCTGGAGCATCACCGGGTGTGGCCCAAAAAAAATCAAAACAAAAAAATGTTTTACATGATATTTTTCTGAGTTAATCTTTATAGATAATATAAAATATGGCTAAAACTTAAAGTAGTTCTATCTACTCCAGTACCACTCTGAAAGACTACTAATTCTCACTGACCTTCTTTTAACTCTGTTGGAAACAGAGTTAACAAAATATATATTCAGTCCTTTTTCAACCTCTATTCCATCCCATTGATTTGCATTTCATTCTTTCACCTTGATTACTGCAGCTTCATCTGATTCTGGAAATGAGGCAAATATTTTGTTCAGCCTCTTCAGAAAGTTTAGAACTATATTCCAGCACAGAGAAAAATTCATGGCATGCAATGATTTCTTAATAAATTACTTGAGAAAAAGTCATGAAAAAAAGCAGTACTAATTATTTGAGGAAAGCAAGATAAAATTCTGTAAGAATCTGTGAATAGAAAGATAGAAAATAAAAAAATGATAGAAAATAAAAAAACCTGATTTATGTGCTGATATAGAAGACAAAATGCTCTTTGGGTGGTGTCATTTTGATCCCAAGCTCAGTCATTTAGTGTTCATTCAACCATGAAGAATGTATCTAATATGTATGGCCACAGTAATGTCTGTGCTCAAGGTGGGGGGGGGGTTGCAGAAGACAAAAACAAAAATTGAGACATTGTCATTAGGTTGCTTCTCCAGTGAATGAGAAAAGTATCCAACATAGTCTTGCACTTGGAAGGCTTCTTGGAAGCTATAGAATTAGTAAACTCTAATTTTAATTGCAAACTATGAGTCTCAGTTGTCTTTCAAAGGGATTTTGCACTAGTTTCTGTTGGATGTTGTGAAACATTTCCAACAGTTTCTGGGTTTGGTGGACTAATAAATGGACTCTATTAGATTTATAGATTTTCCCAGGTAAAGCTCCCTTGGTACCCTCTAGCTCTCCTTCATGATAAGATTATTGTGAGACAAAATTGACAATACAATTAGCTATTTCATTAATGCTTACTATCCTCCCACTTCAATGGCAGCTTCCTGAAAGCGAGTATTGCACCTACCCTGTCTCCATTGCATTTCCAGAATCCATCATAGTGAGTATCAAAGCCAGATCCTGGCACAGACTATCAGACCAAAATGATGAAGAACCAGATTCATAGTTCTAGTCCTCCATGAGGAGGTAGTAAGAGGTTTATCTGAAAGTGTTCATTAGACCATAAAGTAGTTGTGTCCTTGTTCATTGTTTCTGTTTCAGAGCTACACTGATGGCACTCAAGAATTATTCCTAATGGTGCTTGGGAATCCATATGAGATGCTAGGGATCAAACCCAAGTTGGCTGTGAAAAGCAATCACCTTACCTGCTGCTGTACTACTGCTCCAAGCCTCCCGCATTTAGTCATTTTTAGTAAGACATGCTAGCTATTTTAGTTTCAAATTACTTTATCGAAACAACATTGGTGGTGGGGATGCCCCTGATTCAATGTCACCATGTACCTAAAATACTACTGTGAATGATTTGTAATCCACTTTGGTCAAAATAAAAATTATTAATTAAAAAAATTAACAGTCAAAATATAATGCCCCATTTCACAGCCAAGTTAGACACTGTATAATTATGGATGTTCCTATATTTAGTAATTTGTTGAACTTGCAATATTTTTGTTTTGTTTTTGAGCTATATGCAGTGGTGCTCAGGGTTTACTCTTGGCTCTATACTTGGGTTAATCCTGTTAAGGTTTGGGGAATCACAGAGGAGGATAACAGGGACCAAATCCAGGTTGGGCGCATACAAGGAAAGCACTCTACCCATAGTACTATAACTCCAGCTTCTGATTTTAGGATTCTTTTTATAGCATGTTACTGATGTATAGGTAATATCAGGGATCAACCAAGAACTGAAAATAAAAATTTGCTTTTATGTGTTAGAATGAGATATTATGTCCAAAAATGAATAAAATTCCTCTAAGTAATATCGTATATGTTTATTCTCTTGAATAGAAACAATATAGAGATAGTGTTGTTTCTCTATTGCCTACTGTAGGCCTCCAGTGTTTTCCAGAGGGGCTATAAGTGAAAAGCACATAAATAAGGGCCATGGCATAAGAGTAGACAATCAACTGGTATGACAAGGAATGGTGGGGGGGGTCACAGGAAAGAAAAATATTAGAAGGGGGTTGTGAAGTCAGATTGTGAGGAAGAAAAAAATTAAGACCTAGAATTCTGCTAAATTAATGTCAATCAGATATGCTTCTAAATGGGAACAAATGGAAAAGAAAACTGTCTGCCCCTCTCTCAATAGTCTATCTGTTTCTACAAGGTCATGGCCCTCAAGTATTATAAGACCTGGACAAGTGCTTATTTGACCTATGGCTATTTGTTTGTGCATTCATGCAAAGCAGCAGCTTGTAAAGGTCAAGGCCAAACTGCTCTCCTGTGCTTTTTGGATGAAAACATACTCCTGCCAGATGAAGTAGGAGACTGAAGAGTTACTAGTTCACATGGCCCTTGCATTTAAAAGGTGATTTTTCAAAAACTATCTAAAAATGTATGCTCTTTTTCACACCCAAATGATTGTGTTTGGAATAAAAAATCATGCTATCCTTATTGAGAGACAATGAGCAGAGAATGGAAAGAAAAGGGAGGAAAGGAATGAAACTAGCATTTTTAGAACATTATGTGGTATTTTTTAGGGGGTGAGAGGGCACATCTGGTGGTACCAAGGGGACCAGGTGGTGCCAAGAATTGAACATAGGTCGCCTGAAAAAAATGTATGTGCCCCAATCCTTTGAATTATGTGTTCAGCTTATATGAAACTTGAAAATATTATAGAAATGCTTGCAATCTTTTAGTGAAGTATGTTCATCCCACTTTACAGCTGAAAAAAAAAACTGAGGCCTAGAAAGGTTAACTTATAAACAGTCATCTTATTTTCTCTGAGATTTTCTCTGTGCTTCTTGCTTTGCATGGGAGAGTGTGTAAAGGAGGGACAAGAGTAAAAATTCCTCCAATTCCTCAAAATTAGTGATGAAATTAAGAATAAATGAAGGATGAAATCCATATCCTTAACATTAATAGGCTGCAAAAAACCTCCACCAAGTGTGATAACTGACAAAAAATATACACAATGGAAGCTGTGTTGTTTTTGGTTTTTGTTTTTATTTACTCTCTGCTTCAAGGTAAAAAAAACAATTCACTTTCCCTGTGTCTGGAGAGAACATTGATGGGATAAGGTGCATTCTAGATTCAACTTTGGTACATGGTCCCAGTTAATAATACTTGCACTATGTAGCTCAAACAGCACTGTATCCTTGGACCTTACATTGAATTGCCACAGACAGAGACTCCCAAATCTAAACACCTCTCAGGAGGCCCCCTAAATATTCAGGTTAGTAATAATTATTGGTGCTCATGGTTTCATCTTTTTAAAATTTTCAGGACTACAGAGGTGCAATTATTTGGTAAAGACTTGGAGATACATTGCAATATGAAAGAGAGGGTTTTTTCCCCCCAGCGTAGCCAAACCATGTAATGCTTAGTGCTGACTCCTAGTATTTACTAAGATATCTTATGGCAGTACTCAGGGGACCATATGAGTTGCCAAAGATTGAACCTGGATTGACTGTTTGGCAAGGAAAACTCTCTATCTATTGTACTCTGGCCCTGATAGGTCAGTTTTTTAAATTAGGAGTTCAAAAGGTACATTGTCAAGTGGTCTTAATTTGCATAGTTGACATCATGCTAGTAGGGTTTGTTTGTTCGTTGTTTTGCCACACCAGTGATGCTCAGGTCTTACTCTGTCTCTGTGTCAGGGATCATTTTTGGTGGGCTCTGGGGACCATATGTGGGGCTGGGGATTGAATCCAGGTTCATTCTGTGCAAGAAAAGTACCTTACCCACTGTATTATCAGTTCAGCCTCTATATAGGTTTTAATAGACTCATACTGAATAAGTCAGGGGGGAGTTTTTATAGAAATATTTTCCATGTTCATCTCATTTTAACAAGTTCTTTGTATCAGATAAAAATCTGTATAGCTTCTAGAAAGATATGTCCTGACTTACATGATTTACACATTTCAGAAAATGTACTTCACATGTACTCCTGCTTTAGATGTACTGGAATAACTGTTACACAAAATCATCCCTTAGTGAATGAAGGTCGACAGAGATCATCTTTAAACTCTACATTTTGCAGATGAGAAAAGTAAATGCCAGTAGCAAAGTCACTTTGCCTGAGGTCACACAGCTTGTTATACTTTTTTGGAATAGAATTCACTTTGTTGGACTTTCCTGCGTTCTTTGTTTCAATATCAGATTGTTTATATAGAATTCTGTTTAATAGAACATAAGATATTCAACTCTTGTCAAGATCTAAGTTTCCTTAAAAGGGAAAATAATATGTTTCTATGTATTCACTGGAACAATGGGATTTTTTGAGCTTCGTTACCTGGTTTTGTGGTTAGTTGTAGTTTTATATACATAAGTGCAAAATAGATGAAGATTTCTTACCTAAAGAAAGGATTCTTTAAGTCAATGATGTTTCCAGATCTGAAGCCCGTCTGATTTACCAGTGCCACAATCTGAATGTCATAGCTCTGTCTATGTGGCAGAAAACAAAAGCAAAAACATTATTCCATAGGCTGGTTATTCACATGCATTCAAAATAGATTCTACACATTTTAAGAATATATGTTTGTTGGGCCGGAGTGATAGCACAACGGTAGGGCATTTGCCTTGTCTGTAGCTGACCCAGGATGGAGCTGGGTTCAATCCCTGACGTTACATATGATCCCCCAAGCCCATAGCGATTTCTGAGTGCATAACCAGGAGTAACCCCTAAGTGTCACTGGTGTAGCCCAACCCCCCAAAAAGAATATAACTTTGTTATCTTAAAATATTTGTGTTTGGGGCTGGAGTGATAGCACAGTGGTATTTGCATTGCATGCTGCCGACCTGGGACTGACCAGGGTTTGATCCCCAGCATTCCATATGAAGCCCTTAGCCTGCCAGGAGCAATTTCTGAGCACAGAGCCAGGAGTTACCTCTGAACACTGTCAGGTGTGGTCCAAAATCCCCTAAAAATATTTGTGTTAAGTTGTCATGGTACTTATAAATGATTATAAATCAACTATAAATCATTTGCAAAGTATAATTGAATTTTAAACAATGTTCCAGATCTATCACTAGTATCAACTTCCCTCCAGTATGTTTGGTACCTTATGTATGTCATATGTGTTTATTAAGATCCATCATGTTTATTAACTTAAGATGAGGTAAGGCAATTGAAGGCCACAATTATTTGTTAGAAGAGTTTGACAGCTGTAATTTTCAATTTTATTTATAGAGTAGTAAAGTTTCTTATTTCTTTACCAGTATTTATGATAGAAATGGTTTTGAGTACAGACATTTCATAGGTCATCACGAATATCAGAACAATTTCAATCATCTCAAACTTATATAAAACAGCTAATAAATATAAGTCTTTGTTTGTTTGTTTTATCATACCTGGTTTCTCAAGGCTTGCATCTGACACTGCACTCAGGGATCACTTCTGATAGGGATTGGGGACTAAACTGGGTGCTGGGGATTGAAATTCGATCAGTTGTATGTAAGGCAAGTGCCTTATCCACTGTACTATCCACTCTGATCCTAAAATTTTTATTTTTTATTTGATTTAAGTTCTAATAAATTCAAATGTTTTTCTCTAAACTTTTCTTCCAAGATATCTGCATATATAAGTTCACTTTCAAATACACTTACAGTGTACTTGAAAGTAGATTCTAGGGGATCTAGACATGAAGACAATGAGAATCTTTGAAGAGATACAACACTTCCTGGAGTTGTAGAAAGGCTTTATCAACTTTGAAAATAATTCAGAGACATATATACACACATTAAGATAAATAAAAGATATTATTAACATTAACAACTTATTATAGAAGTTCAATTTATTCAAGCAGAAACTCAACATTAAAAGTTATGTGCAGATGTGTGTATTTATGGATATATACATGAATCAGATTTGCCACAACTGAAAACTGTGCGGTTCCTGTTGAAGTTGTTAAGAAGAATCTGTAAATTATTTATATAGAAACTAGATTTTTCAGAAAGCTGTGTAACACTTCTACTTTGAACCACATGCTTTTCACAACCTACTTCTCTTCTTTACCCATCATCAATGTTTCATTTTCCCCAACAGAAGAAAAACAGATTTGCTCTCATGTCTCAATTTGGTGAGAAAAATAGCCTCAGATATGTTATCAGTCTTTTTCTTTTCTCTCTATCTCTATCTATCTATCTATCTATCTATCTATCTATCTATCTATCTATCTATCATCTATCAAACAAGATTAGAGAGATACCTAAGAACACTATTTTGATTGTAATTTCTCAAACTGAGAAAGAATGTGCCTTCATCTATGATTCATGAAAATAAAGTATTTTTCTCTCCCAGGAACAGTGTCAGTGCTAAGATATCTAGAAGGCCAGATCCAAATTCAGTAATTAATTCACAATATATTTAAAGCAAACATACTGTCACTTTTCTAAGAACTGTCTGTAGAATCTTAAGTAACTATTACATTTGTTGAACCAGTTAGTTTTAAATGCATAACAAAATCACACAAAAGAAGACTATTTCTTTGACATAGTTTATAATTTTATCAAGCCTATACAGGCCACATAATGGGATATGTACCCGAGTTGAAGGTTTGAATACAAAAGTAATGCTTTGATACCAACATTTCTTTGTAATAGTCAAAATAACAGTAGAAACTTGATCTAATCCCAGCGTCCCATATGATCCCTCGAGCCTGCCAGGAGTGGGTTCCGAGTGTTGAGCCAGGAGTAAACCCTGAGCGCTGCAGGGTGTGACCCCCCCCCCAAAAGGCTCAATCTACAGTAGAAACTTGAAAATAACATAAACAGCATGCATCTTTTTGGAGAATGTGGTAATTAATAATTTTTATCTTAAGAGTGAATAGAAGGTGTAGTTGTGGGATAGGAATATTGCTGACCATCAAGGGAGAAAGTCAAATAGGAAGTTTGGGGAAAATGTTCCAAGTCACCAAGAATTTAATGATAGATAAAAGAAAAAATAGGGGCCTGATGGGGGTGGACTCTACAAGATTCAGAAGAGTTTGAATGAAAAATAGTTTTATTTTTTTGTTAGTTGTTATAAATGAATTGAATTGTGTCTGACTACAATATATACCTTACTCCCTTGGTATCTGTGAATGGGGTATCATTTGAAAACAGGGTTTTCCTGCACATAATTCAGTTTAGATGAAGTCTAACAATGTGTCAACCTTAAATACAATGACTAGTGTTCTTGAATCCAATGAATAGTGTTCTTATAAGAACAGGAAAAGAACCAGAAGAGAAGAAGGCTAAAAGTGAAGTCAGAGGTAGAGCCAGGAGGATATACAGCTATAAAAAATACACAGAACCATAAAAACAATGTGAAGGGGTCTGGTCAAAGTGAATGAGGGGGGGCTCACTGCTTGCCCCTCATTTCCTTGGCCCTAACCAGTGTCTCTAGCCCACTCTGCATCAAGAAGCTGAATGCAGCATCCCACAAGCCCACCATACTCCCCACCATCATCTTTCTCAGACACCCCCATCGGACTTATTTTTTAAACATACATAAAATATAGTTTTATTTAAAAAAAAACAAGGACTTCACTGAATTAAGAATTTAGGAATAGAATATCTAGAGATTTAAAAAATAAAAATAATTAGGGCTGGAGAGATTTAAAAAAAAAAGAAAAAGAAATACACAGGATTTTCAAGCTGTACTAAAGGCACAAGAAAGCTTCTCCATGGAGCCATGAAGGCAACACAGCCACACCAACATATTGATTTCATACTTCTAGTAGTTTCCAGAATTATGAAAGAAGTCATTTACAATATGTGGTTTTATGGCATCCCTAGAAAGCTAATATAATTGTTTCTAATATATAAGTATATATATTTTATATTTAATATATATAATATAAATATAATAAGATATAAACATTTGTAGATTCAGGAGGTAAATGCTAGGTTCCAGCCCACAACTAAAAGTCAAAATATAGTAAAGGTTCAACATTAACATAAATAAGTTATGGATAAGACCATAATTATTTTTTAATATCATGGAATTAAATAATTGAGGAAGTACCAAGCATGTAATAGAGCTAGAAGATTCTAAGTAAAAGTGCATCAGAGCTAGAAGAATCTAAGAAACAATGTAGAACAAAGAAATGTCACTAAAAGCTGCAATAACAGACCATTATTTCCTTGTGTTAAACAGCTTTCCCAAATAATTCCTTCTGATTCATCTGTCTAAATATATAGATGATAGATATGGTTATTGAGAGGCTTCTGTCTGAGGCAGAGCAGTTCACTGATGACCATAATGAACAGCATGTAAAGCTTCCCAAAGCTTTAATTCTTTGATCATCATTTCATATTTTTTTCAAAGAACATCAAACTCTTTGCATACCAAAATTCCTTGGCAAACTCAGGAATACCTGGCCTTCATAGTGATCTCAAGAATTTAAGGTCTACTCCTGCTTCTGCACTCAGGGCTCACGTTTTGTGGGACTTTGGGAACATATAGGGTCCCAGAAATCAATCCTGTATTGGCTTCATGCAAGGTAAATGCCCTACCCATGTACTGTCATTCTGGCTCCATCCTTATGTATATTACTAATTCAGAGCCCCCAAATGATTGGATTCTCCTGAACAATAAATATGAGTTTGTATACTATTTTGTTTAAACCTTTGATTGAACTAAGACTTTTGGTGGTGATGTGTGCTATATTCAGATATCAAATTACAATTCTGTATATCTGAAAAATATAAAACTTGAAGCCAATGATACCTCAATAAAAACATACTGTATTAAAAGAGCAATGTAGCAAATATTAAGCTATATTTCAAAAATTTTGGCAAAGGATAAGTGGTTGAGCTAGAGCTAGCAATAAGCTCATATTTATTTTTTCAATTCATTTGAATTTTTGTATGCCTTAAAACAACCAATTTGAACTTTTAGACATGCTTAAATACAAGGAAATGTCAATATGAATATGTTTTATATAGACACATATGGATTGAGTTCTTAGTAGTGTCCATTGTGTCTTATTGTGATGATTATAGCAGGTACACAGAATTATAAGAAAAATATTAGTTGTGCTTGTGGTAAAAAAACAAAATGTTTCACTCAAAGGTGAACATGATAGAAAAAACCTTGGGGACAACCTATGTAAACTTTAGTGATATAACTTTTATACAAATATAGTTTCTATTTTATTGTTAAAAACAATAAAAAAGACAGCTCAAGAAGATTGTTATAAATAAAAAACTAGTAATGCAACCATAAATAATCTTGATGGAGAAGAAAATGATACTCATTGTCACACCTGTGCAAGGGTCATCTTCCTTGAGGTCAGAATTTAAGAGCATTTGACCCCTCATTGAGTTTGAGGGGATAGAAAATTCACTGTAAAATAAAGGGATCATGCATTACTTAATAATACTGTGAAAATACTGATATTCAGAAATATCAGGCTTGCTGAAAATACCAAGTAAAATAATAATTTTAAAACAAAAAATATCCGAAGAGGCACAATGAAACTATAAAAAGGAGAAAAAGTGAAGAAGAAACTAAAATACACTGTGGATATGTTATGTATTAATTACTACATGAAGTACTTTCTTTAATATTGGCAAAATCAGGTGAGACAATTCAATAATAAATTATATTTTACAGATGACCCAGTGAGCATACAGTAGTGCTAGATAAAAGATCTAAGATCAAGATCACTTACAGTATGTACCAACCATCTGATACAAGTGAAACAAAAACAGGAAACATTACACTCCACAAGCTTGTCTCTTTTCTCTATACACAGTATCTTCTCCCCCTCTCTTTCTTCCACCTATAAAATCTTGTGTTTTCATGAAAACTTAGCTTTTCCTTTCAATTTTACCAGGCTAGTGTTTTTTTTTTTTTTTTTTATAAAAGATGGACCATCATCCATGTGTCCTTCATTCATTTTCCCATTCCCATCACATATCTGGGATGTATTAAATGAAGAGGAAAAAATAACAGAGTGTAATTAAGTCTTCCCTCTTGGGAAATCATAATATCGACAAGGAACAGCAATTTAACATTGGTACTACTATAATGGTAGGGAGAGTTTTAAGAGCTCTGGGAGCTGTGATTTAGTAGTATGAGGTACCTACTAGAGGAATGAAGGAGAGAAGCATAGAAAAATCTGATTGTTAAAAAAAAATACCCAAGATACGTCAGAAAGAAAAGGAAGTGACCTGAGGATAGCTTAGTAGCAGAGCACCTGTTTTGCATAAATAAATTCCTGAGTTTGATCACTTGATTCATGCCCAGTGTGATCTCTGTAGCATTGCTATTTGGGATTCTTAGAAATATAGCAAAGTATGTTATTCTGGCACAACCAAAGGATTGTACATTATACACAAGCACTGTACAGAAAAAGGCATCCAATGTTTAGCACACTAAAGTATGTGAGCATTGCAAGCTAATACGAGATCCTCAATTGTACCATCCACTACAAAAGGTTTTGGAGTGCCAATTGTATACAACCCTGAGTCATCACAATAGCACTTACAAAAGGAAAGAAGTACTAGACACATACAAAGATTTAATTTCACTAATGTAATTATAGTCTGACATCTTAAAATATTAATATTTGAATGAAAAATGAATGTTATCTTGTTTTTTAAAAAACCAACAAAAGACAAAGTAAAATATTTTTACATTTACAGGCAAATGTTGGCTATTTTTCTAGCATTTTTTAAATGAACTGATCATAAACAGATGGATTACGAGAAATAAAGTGATAGCTTCCTGGATATGCATGACACCCGTCATAATTTTCCATTTTTCTTCTTGAAAGCCATCCCAAATTCAGGAGAACAGAATCTTCAGAGCATAGGCATTATTGTCTGTAAACCAGAAGAAACATATAATCTATTGTCTTCAACTATGTATGACGGAAAAGCCACTGGAGGTGGTAGTGAATAAAGGGAAATTTATAGGAGTGCACAAAGTACATGTAACTGAGAGAGAGAAGCATTTTCTGAAAAGAAAATTATTCTTTGTTACTTTTGTGACATTAGTGTAAGCAACGCTGCTAGGCAGAAACTCTTTTGGAACTTTTAGAACTAGAATATGATGGAACTATCCAAACCTTTACAAGAGGAGCCAGCCCTATTTGAAGGAAACAATATTCTGGGTTGAGAAAAATAACAAAAAGACCATCATATATCTCTTTATCACAATAACTTCTTGCAGTCCATAAAAGCCATAACAAAGCCCTTTCCTTATGAAGGAATCAGTAATGTAGCCAGGGCCCTTCAGAGACAGGTTTGGACTCCATTGAGATTGCCACTCCAGCAGGGCAGACTCACATCCACAGAACTAAGGCCCTGAAAGGAGATGCCCTGTATGCTGAGACTTCCTTTCTCCCTCTAGGGAAGAGGGATATGAGCACTTGCTAGAGCAAACATCTGGCATGTCACAATGAAGCCTATCACATAGGTCATGTTGCCCCAGTCACTAGGTCATGTTAGCAGACCTGATATGCTGCATGTACAACTGACCAGTAAGAACCTTCAATTCTCCTCTTCAAGCTTCTTTCACAGGTAAGTCCTGTTAGCTATATAACTGTTTAAATACTCCTTCAGGTTACTAGAAAGAGAGAAAGGAAAGAGAGAGAGGAGAGAGAAAAGAGAAAGAGGAGATAGAAAGGGAAGAGGAAGAGAGAGCAAATGAAAGAGAAAAAGAGAAAGCCTGTCCTAGAGACATGCAGGGGGTGGATGTAGGGGTGGGGAGGGAAACGGGAGACATTGATGGTGGAAAAATTGCACTGGCGAAGGGTGGTGTACACGCTATGACTAAAACCCAACTACGAACATTTCTGTAACCACAGTGCTTAAAGAAAAAAATTATTTAAAAAAATACTCCTCCTTGAATAATAATCGTCTCACTGAAGTTGATCTCGAAGGCCTTGGTCCTCTGCTTTCCACCCTGGTGCCCTAAGCTGACCTGAGGTGTGAACTCACCCAGGATCAGACATCACCAGCACAATCTTTTAGACAGTGACATTTATAAAGGAAGACTATTGTGCAGATATACAATAATCAAAGTTGAGAAAGAGAAGGATTTCATTGTGTTCATATGAGACTACCTTTGAGTAGTACTGAAATTAAGAATTTTTTAAAAACAGTATATATTACAATTCAGTTATAAAACCAGGCAAAAATGTATATATTCCAAACAACAAAGTGCTTGGTTTTGTATATAAAATGAAATTCTAAAAGAAAAATAGGAAACGTTAACAATGACTAATGTTTGAGGAGGAGAAAGGGCATAATGAGGTCTGACACTAGATGTAAACAATACTTCATTGCAAGTCTTTTTAATAATTTTATTATTAATGGTGTGACTGTCTTACCTATTAAAATTAAATAACTTTGGAAAGAAATAAAAAGTTATAACTAGAGATCTAACAGAGTTTCATTAAATATGACATCTTTGTCCAATTAGCTTCATTTTCTTTTTAGTTAAGGTTACTAGAATGAAGTATGAGGGTGACACCAGATATTAAACTCATCTCTATATCACACTTAACTATATTTTGTTGGCTTCCATTACTTAATAATTTTTAAATAAAAACCTGATTATCAAAGTTGCAAATCATACAAATGATAGGAATTAATCATACAAGAGATAAAATAATTTAAGAAAAATAAATAGAATATTCCATTGGGGGGGACGAGCAATGGCGCAAACAGTGAGACACTTGCCTTGCATGCACTAATGTAGGACAGACCAAGGTTTGATTCCCCAGTATCCCATATGCTCCCCCAAGCTAGGAGTGATTTTTGAGCGCATAGCCAGGAGTAAGCCAGGAGCATCACTGGGTGTGGCCCAAAAACAAAATGAAACGAAATGAATATTTTATTGGACCTAGGCAGCATGATGAGTGAATGAAAAGAAAAAAATTTAAATCTTGAATTTTAAGTGATAAAAATAGTTAAAAAATGATTTTTGAAAAGCACATAATATAAAAAAATACAGTTTTGGTTTTAATTGACTAAATACTCAAGTAAAATTGTTTTCAAACTTAATTTATATTTCCATTACATTATTGTAAGTATAATTACAAACCTGCTTGGCTATTATTGTCCTCCATCCAGAACTCTAAACAATGGAGACATTGTATTTAGTTTTGGAAAAATATTTTAAAAGGAACATTGAGGACCTTGATATTCCAATGGAGAGGTTTTCAGAATTTCAAATTATTCAAAATTATCCTTATATACGTAAGAGGTTAATGATACTAACCTGTATAAAGGGGGGTCTAGAGCTAAGAAAATTCCAAAATATTTGCACCACCTTAGCTTGATTTTACAACTGATATATTTCTTTTGAATTTAGAAATACAACAAGAATCAATGAGTAGAATTCATAAGGAGTAACTAAGGCCAATGTCAATATTAATTGATAATTAAAGCTGTTTAAGATAGACAGTATAGCTAATTATGGTATAAAAGTTACTCAACTTTATCAACAATAACAAAGAAATCAAAACAATCACATGCAACTTTTTTTTAACTTTATTAATTGATTGGTTCTTGGGCCACACCCAGTAGTGCTCAGGGGTTACTACTGGCTCTGCACTCAAAAATCACCCATGGCAGGCTGGGGGACCATATAGGATGCCTGGAATTAAATCGGGTCCCTCCCCAGCCGACTGTATGCAAGGCTGTGCTATCTCTCAGGCCCCACAATGCAACTTTTAAAAAGTAAAATAATCATTTTGAGGGGGAGGGAGAATTGGGCTACAGTTTGTTTCTGTCTTTGTGCTCAGGAGTGACTCATGACAGTGCTCAGAGGTGGTCTAGGTATTTGAACCAGAGTCATAGTCAATGTGACTGCATATAAAACAAGTGCTTTAATTCTTTTACTATCTCTCTTACCCAGAAGAAACTAAAAAATGATCAGGGTGATCTAGTCAATGAGCAAAACTCAATGAGTCTGACAACAACCAGTTCAGGGAAAGATGTATTGATGTGAATGGAAACTATTTGGCATTTGGGAAAGGCAGTATGTGTCAAATACCTACATGTATTTGTTCTCTGATCTATTTCTAGCAGCTTATTTGGAAATAGTCTTATTGCAGTGGAAGATACATGTGTGAAGGTATTTTGAGCAGTATAACTTGCAATAACAGCAATATTTATAAAAGCAATGACATAGAAATTAATCAGATATTAAAAAGATAATATGAGATTCTCTCTCAGCTTTACACATTGATTCAAAACATAAAACAATAAAATAGATCTAGCTATACAAATTCATCACCCACTGCCATAAAGTTATTTGTAATACATGAACTGAAAATCACCTGAAAGGGTAATTATCAAGGGGTGACATCTGGAAATGTGCTAAGGGATGGCAGAGTAGATAGTCTAATGATTCTAAATTTATATGTGACCATGTTAGATAATATAATTAGACTTGAAAATGATGGTTTAACAAACCCATTTAAAAATGGGCATAAGGATGAAGCTACACTTCATAACAATAAATAGTAATCATAAAACTATGCTCATTATAACTTAGTTCAGGAAAACACAAATCAAAATGTCAATGAGCTATCATCTCATACAAGTGAGAATGATGTATAGAATAAACCTGGAAATAACAAAACTTGGCAGGGATGATATGAAAAATGATCTTTCATTCACTGCTGCTAACAATGTCAGCTGATGCATTCCATGTGGAAAGCAACATGAAGATTTTTCCAAGAAAGTCAGAATGGAGCTCCCATTTGACCCTGCTATCCCACTTCTAGGTATCAACTTCAACACACACACACACACACACACACACACACACACACACACACACACACACCATTAATTTGAAAAGATATAGTCACACCTATTTTCATTGTGATTCTTAATACAATAGTCAGGATATGAAAGCAACCCAATGCCCAACAACAGATGAGTGAATAAAAAAGTTGTGGTACATTGGGAACTTTGGTGGAGGGTGGTCAACACTGGTGGCGAGAATAGCCCTAATTCACTGTCACTGTATGCCTGAAATCCAACTATCAAGGACTTGTAATTCACAATGGCCTCAATAAAAAATTAAGATAAAAAAGATTGGATATAAAACTGAGCTAGAGAGACAAAGGAACAATGGTAGAGGGTGTTATATTTTGGTGATGGCAGTATGCAGTAACTTTGTACACCAACACTAATGTAATCAAGTTATCTAAATGATAACATAATTTTTAAAATTAATTTAAGATAAATAAAATAAATAAAAAATAAAGGTTAAAAAGCTGTGGTATATATGCACAGTTGAGTATTATCAATCACTAGAAAAAATGAAGTAATGGTTTATGGAAAGTTGTATAGAACTGGATTGTATCATGCTAATTGAAATAAGCTAGAGGCAGAGGGACAAATACAGTGTGCTCTCACCCATCTGTGGTTTATAAAGAAACAAAGGATAAGAAAATACCAACAATTAATACTTTTAAAAACCCACAGTTGCCATATTTGTACCTGCCCAGATTCATAGACTCACTCTGTTATTGAAAGAGATATAAAACAAGCTGTGAAAGATTATAAGTATACCAGCCACAGAACCTAAAGATGGCAATCTTGGGAGCAGGGCAGGCCAACTTCCTGGCCTGCCAAAGCCACACCTGCTGCACCCATAACCCCGAATCACCACTTCACTAATGACCCTGATTTACCATTCCTCTATAGCTCTCTGCAGAAACACCAATTTGATCATAACTCCACATATGCTAGTATTTGAACTGTTATCACTAGAATTTTTGGAGTGAGTGCAGATACTCTCCCCTCCTCGCTGCCTTTTACATTAACAGTCCTAAAAGCTGAAAATACATTCCACAAAAGCCATAGTATCAGGAATAGTTTTTGGAATTCTAGAGCCTGTGACAATTTCATTTTTGTTTAATTCTGTCATTCATTTAAAAACACATCAATTGGGGCCCAAACCATAGCTCAGCAGGTAGGGCTTTTGCTTGCAAGAGGCCAATCTGGGTTCAATCTCTGGCATGTCATATGGTCCCTCAAGCCTGCCAGGAATGATTTCTGAATGCAAATATAGGACTAACCCCTAAGCACAACTGGTTATTGCCCAAACATAATAACAACAAGAAAGGACACACTAATTTAGATGCCAATATCAATATGTATCTAAAGGGACTTCACGTTCAAAAACAAATGAAGTAACAGAATGGTCAACTAGCAACAGCTTATTAAACCTTCTGACAATGACTTAATGACCTCATTGTTAGAAACAATAATTTTTTAAACTTAATTTTTATTTTGATCATAGTGGTTTACAAATTATTGACAATAATATTTTAGGTACATATTTACATAAAATCAGGGGGGATTTCCATCACCAATTTGTCCTCCCTACATCTCCGTTTTTGTCCTGCCTCCCATATGCTCTTCCCTCACCCCGAGGGCTGCCAGAATATGTTGTTCCCTCTGTATCTAGCCTAATACTTAGTAGTCTTGCACCTGTTTGGTCCTGGTGCCTCCCTTATTTCCCCCTCTAACTGGGGGGCAGGACTAGCTAGTTCAATTTACGTGGTTTTGTTTGAAGAAGGGAATAGTAGTAAACTGGGGTAAAGGTCTAATATGCAGAAAATAAGCGGGATTCTTCTAGAGGGTCTCCTCCTCAGAGAGACGAAGGAGAAAAAGGTGAAACACTCCACCAGTACAAAAAGAATTGTCAAATATTCAGTGAGGATTCCAACAATAACGCTAAGCACCACAAAAAAAAAAAAAAAAAAAAAAAACAGCCACGGTCTTGAGATAAGAACATGGCAGAGCATATAATGAAAGAAAAGTAAAGAAAAGAAGAGAAGAGAAAAGAAAAGAAAAGAAAAGAAAAGAAAAGAAAAGAAAAGAAAAAAAGAAAAGAAAAAAAGTGTAAATGGGGGCAACAGCTTCAATAACCACACCAAAAAAAAGAAGTCAACCAAAAATAGATAGGTAAATATAATAATAATGATAATAAATGAAGATAAAAAATAATACATATAAAAAGATAAATAATATTTTGTGTTTTGTTTCTTTCCCTCCTGCCTTGGCACAGTAAATATTGGGGTCATTCCAAAAGGAATTCACTTGGCCTAAGAGATATGGGGTTTCTTCGCCCTTGGAGTATATTGTCACGGGATCAACTATAGCCTCTGTTCAGGATCCTTTACTCTCCCGGTGGTGTTTTTGTGTTGTTTGGAAGATTTCTGTTCCGTCCTAGGTGATAAAATCAGACCTCTGTATCTATCGATCTCAGTATCTGCATAGTTCCAGGGATGGGACTTATGATGAAGTCAGTCTTTGTGGTTCTAGAAGTTTTGTTCCCTCAGTGTCATTTTAATCCATCTTCTGTGGTTGGTGGTCTTGGTCTTGGCACCTAGGATAATGCCTTTTCTTGTGTTTCCAGAAGCCCCATTCCATTACAGTTGTCTCTGCCAGACCTTTGGAACTGGGGATCATGGTTGTTGTGCAGGTCGTAGTTCAAACCCTAGACTAGGTCTTTTTTATTGGTCCCAAGATATATACAGTCTGGCATGATTCTAGTAGCCAGTCATTTGTAAATTGCGATCTTGGTTTTTGGACCTACCAACGGGTGACAAGACTTCTGATTTTGACTAATCGATGGCTGATAATGTAGGATAACCTGTTCTTAGGTCATGTTGTTCCAATTTTCCTCGTTGTCAGGATATCGGTGTTCCAGTAGTATTAATGTTGTCCCGGATGGGGTTTGAGAAACAATAATTTTTATAAGTTTTTTTATTGCTGAACTTTTTTTCTTTCATTATCTTTCTTTTCTGGTACTAATGTTCAAAGTTACTTCTGAACCCCACTATTGAAGTAACAACCTATGATTCTCCTACTATCACTAAATCAACTCTGTTTCATACTTTCTTCTCCCAAACTACCTCATTATTATTTTTTTTTACCGAGTTATAATTTGATCACATTCTGTTCTTTCTCTTCACACCTTCCAAGTACTCAAGACCTCCACTTATGTCCCTGTGTTTCTTCCTATTAATATTACTCCTCATCCCTATCTTCTTAGCCTGGACTTGTTAGGTCTAGATTCTAGTATCTGATGTTTATTATTTTTATTTGCTTTATTTAAAGAGCATGCATCACATAGTTGATAATACATTTGTTTCCAGGTAAGTGGGAGAGAAATTATTAGTACCAGAAACTTGAACTCTATTGTAACCTATGACAAACTATAAAAATTAAAATTAAAAAGGCCAGAGCCATAGTACATCAGTAGGGTGTTTGCCTTGCATGTGGCATTCCAGGACAGACCCAGGTTTAATCCCCAGCATCCCATATAGTCCCCAAGCATGCCAGGAGCAATTTCTGAGTGCAGAGCCAGGAGTAACCTGAATGTCACCGGATGTGGCCCAAAAATCAAAAAAATGAAATAAATAAAATGAAAACCCATAAGCAATAAAATAATTTAATTACATCATAAATGTAAGAATTATGTAAGTTTACATGTTTAAAATGCTTAGCCTTGGGGATAAATAATGATTTGGGAGCTATTCAGTTTGTGTATTTGGGGGCCACACCCAGTGGTTCCAGGGCTTACTCCTGGTGAGGTTCAAGGAACCTTATGAAGTACTTGGGATCAAATCCCTGAGTTGGCCATGTGCTAGGTAAATAACTTGCCTACTATACTATTTCTTTAGCTCCTAATGATTTTTTTTTTAATGGCACTTTGACTATATAGTGGTGAGCTCTGTCACTGGAGTGTTCAATACCAAGAATAGGAGGGAGGGAGAATAGAAAGTGAACAAAATAATCATGGATTCACCTTTTTTTTTTTTTTTTTTTTGGTTTTTCGGGCCACACCCGTTTGATGCTCAGGGGTTACTCCTGGCTAAGCACTCAGAAATTGCCCCTGGCTTGGGGGGACCATATGAGATGCGGGGATTGAACCACAGTCCTTCCTTGGCTAGCACTTGCAAGGCAGACTCCTTACCTCTAGCACCACCTCGCCGGCCCCATGGATTCACCTTAATGATCTGAGCATCCTTACACCACTCTGCTGCTCTTTGCTCCTCTATCTCCCCCAGGAGTAGCTCCAACAATGTCAAAGAAAGTGTTTTTTAAATGTGATAAAGCAAAGTAACCACTATAGAAATTTAATGGAATCTATCCCCAAAGGAAGCAGCCATGTCTGATAATGTCCTTACAATACTTTTATTCTCTGCAGCATAGATCATGTTTGTATTAAATTTCTATATGTGTGCATCTGTGTGTCTAGACATATATATGTAAAGTTAGGAAGCTGAATTGGAATTTAATGACATCTGATAAGTAGTGTTCAATATTTGGCAAGTATTCCCATAAACTGATGGATTACCTTCCTTTCTCCACTGTCAGAACAGTTCCCTTGAGCTACTGGAAGCTTCTCTTTTTTGTGATTCTCAGTTCTGCAAACTGTGTAGCTGCAGACATCTTTACAAAACTCAGTCAGTCCATTTTAGCTATCCCCATCTAATGCTGCAGTCTGCTTCCTCCAGTTTCCGACACTCAAAGCCCAGTAAAACAATGCAAAATGTCATTCTTAATTATTCTACTTACTGTTTATTGGCTATAAATAGCACTTTCCCTGACAGTGTCTCCCCTTCTTTGGCAAAGAGAGGGGTCTTCAGAAGGCACCGCACCTGATACCAATGAGTTAGAGGCTCTGTTGGGGCTGTTGAGAGCCAAACAGTTACCCTGTGGAGCAAGAAAAGAATGAAAAGTATTTTCCAGTTCCATATATATATATGTATATATATGTGTGTGTATATATGTATATATATTCATTGAACTAGGAAGGAAAATTAGTAATTCAGTGGTTTTCATTGCTTTTGGTGCATGGGATATTTGTAATATCAGAATAGCTAGATTTATTAAGAAATTATTATGTACTAGATAATACATGTAGAGTTTTGTGTATTCTGTACAGAAAAACGTCCAAGTTCAGATGAGTAAAAGGACTTACCCAATATCACACAGAAGAAAACTAGAGAGTCAAGCTTCAAACTCATACATACACTTGGTTGTTCTGTTAATCTGCATTTCTATTTTTCTAAACTTTATTTATTGATTGATTGGTTGACTTTTGGGCCACACCCAATGGTGCTGAGGGTGTGGCTCTGCAATCAGAAATCACCCCTTGAAGGCTGGGGGGACCATATGGGATACCAGGAATTGAACTGGATCCTTCCCAGGTCGGCCACATGCAAGGCTAATGCCCTATTATTGTGCTTTCTCTCTGGCCCCTAATCTGTATTTCTAAATCAAAACTCA
The DNA here is from genome assembly GCF_024139225.1 of Suncus etruscus. Classification (NCBI taxonomy): domain Eukaryota; kingdom Metazoa; phylum Chordata; class Mammalia; order Eulipotyphla; family Soricidae; genus Suncus; species Suncus etruscus. The sequence continues at coordinate 67,847,823 of NC_064848.1, read as the reverse complement.
TTAGAAGACCAATACATAAACTTAAAAATATACTTGTTTAAAAAAATGGCAGGAAAAATATTAAAAAATAAAAAATGGCAGGGATGTCTGGAATCCCACCTCTTACTGTTCTGATATGGCTTACTGAAACAGTTGTATGTTTTCTTTTAGCATGGACATTGTGTGTGTGTGTGTGTGTGTGTGTGTGTGTGTGTGTGTGTGTGTGTGTGTGTGTGTGTAAACTGAGGTCGATTACTTTGTGGGAAGAAGTGAAAACATCTTACTGAGCTTCAGATACAGAAATAATCTGTCCTTGGGTTAGACAAGAGCTTTGAGGTAATAAGGTTATATTAAGCCTTAGTTAAATCATTATATTATTTTTGATTTGAAGATTTGAGGAGGAAGATTTATATAATTTAACTGCTTAGTAATACAAAGCATACTTCTTTCAAATTATATTCAGCTATATTATGAAGCAAGTTTTCTACAGATATTTAAGGCAAAGCATTGAAAGAAAAACTTCCTTGAAGTTTATCTACAGTACCGTTGCCAGAAGAAGTTCATTACTTGGGATATTATTGTGAGAAAGTATGGATTTCTAGAACCACACGCTGTGTTGAAGAATAATGACTTGCATGTTATTATCCTTTTATCTGAGCATTCTAGGAATCCTTTCCTTCTGACTCTCTAAGTCCTCTGAGAGTTACCATAGAGCAAAGGCCACTTTTTACCCAGTAGGTGTAATGTTTAGTTTAGATGCTTTTCTAAGGAAAGGGGGAGTGTATAGTAACAGCAATCTGGTAGCTGGTCAATATTCTTTATTCCTTACAATATTAATAAGAAATATATGCCTGCCAACTTATTAAAAATAAAACTTAATATGGTTACCAAAGTGAAAGAAAGTACTATTTAAGAATCATTATCTAGAAGAAAATCAGGAAATTCTAGAAAGCGATGGATTCCACATCTATCTGGATAGAACAAGAAAAGAAGGCTGAGTGAAGGAAAAAAAAATAAGTAGACAATATTGAAATGGAAAAATCTTATTCTTTTATTACAAAACTGAGATTACTAAGTAGTGAATGGGGTTCAGGGTTGGAGAGGAGGAAGTGAGAGGTGGACTAAAGATGATATCATCACAGTGATAGAGGGCCTACAGTACTTTTGTGATGGTGAAGGTGCAGTAACTTTGCATACCCAAATTGAAAATTAAAACTGTTGCAATAATGTTACATAAATTACATTTTATAAAAAAAAGAACAGGAGAGTTGAAGTCCCAGTCTCTCTCATCTGAATTCCAATCTAGTTGATTTAAGCCTTTATCCAAGTTAATATGACTGTAGACAATTTTTGCTTTCACTATCCTATAAAATCTATAGGTATCTTTAGCATCTATGTTTATTTTCTTAAAATGTGGAAAATAAATATTGTTGAAATCAATCTTTTCAACTCAAAAGTTATTAGCACAAATGGCAAGGATAGCATGGAGAATAGGTAAGGAGTGTTATACTTACAGAGACCCAGCAAATGCCACATCAAACCAGAATGCCAGGCCATGGATGAGGCCGGATTGTGCCATTTGAAATACAAAGGGGATTTCTACTCTGCAAAGAAACGAAAAAGATATAAAGAAGAACCTTGTTGGAATGATTTATTTGTTGACACTGGCTACATTTGTGAGATCAGTGGGGATATTCACAGAATATTTCCTTTCCCTTGTAATCACTTTTGTTTCAGTAGCACAGATCTCTACAGTTTTGATTAATGCTTGGGTGATGCCACACATCTGAGAATGTTGCTTCTTGAGAAAACTCTGCACGTTTCTATAATACTGTACTGCAGAGACCAAAAACTCCACACCTGGTACAGGGGTTGATGACTGAAGAGGCGGGCCATTCAGGACACAGATGACACATATCCTCCAAACATCAAAATATTGGCTTATCCCTTAATTTTCAGCTTGGCATTGCTACAAGATTTATGTGGATCAATAAATGTGAAGGTAGTGAATTGTATTATCTGTCTTTTTTTCTTCAATGATCAGCATAGTCCTGAGACAGGGTGCTATACAGACAGGGTGCTATACTAGCTCCATTGTTGGGTAGACAAATATACAGAGAAGTAAAACTGGCATAAATTGTATAGGGGATATATATATATATATATAAAATTTAACTGAGGTTTTCGACTGTTATGGTAGTATGAGTTTGTGCTGATTGGCATAGTCCCTTCTGTCCACTGTGCCATCAAAATGACAAAATCGTCATAAACAGCTAAAATTCTAAAGTCAGTCTCTTGCTCTCTGCATAAAGAAGGCAAAGTATAACCTGGCTGCATTTTAATTTCATTTTGTTTGTTTGCTTAGTCACACTAAGTGATACTCGGACTTTCTCCTGGTTATGGACTCAGGGATCATTCCTGGAGAGTTCAGATAACAACACCTCATCCTCTATACTATCTCTCTGGCCCTTAAATTCTTTAATTAGAAAAAGATTTATGGGGCTAGCGAGGTGGCGCTAGAGGTAAGGTGTCTGCCTTGCAAGCGCTAGCCAAGGAAGGACCGCGGTTCGATCCCCCGGTGTCCAATATGGTCTCCCCAAGCCAGGGGCAATTTCTGAACGCTTAGCCAGGAGTAACCCCTGAGCATCAAACGAGTGTGGCCCGAAAAACAAAGCAAAAAGAAAAAGAAAAAGATTTATGACTATTGACCAACTCAAATAAAAAGGGCAAAGTACTATAGAGATAGGTTTCCCAAAGAACTGATATTATACACCAGAAATAAATCCTTATTTTTTTCAAGTAGAACCAAAAAAGAACAAAAACTAACAATTACCTCTAAAAAGAGCCACAGCCTGTAAAATGAACAAAGGATATATATTATGGAATATGCACCCAACAAGTTGTAGTTCCAAATAGTGTAATACCTATCTTTAACATATCTCAATTATGTAACCATATGTAACTTAATTGGTCTATATTTCTTAATCTCTTCCTTGATAAAATTGAGATTACAATTGTACAGTTTGCATAGATTTGTTGTGATAATTAAATGAGTCATATGAAAAGGCTCAGAAGACTGTCTTTTATTACTATTTGAAGGGTTTTCTTCTTAGTTTGTTTTTTGTTTTTGTTTTTGTTTTTGGTAGGGTGAACACCTGGTAATGCTCAGGATTTACCCCTAGTTCTTCATTCAGGATATATGCCTGTTAGGCTAGGAGGACTACACAAGGATCGAACTCAGTCAACTGAGGGCAAGGCAAGTGCCCTACTCACTAAGACTCTCTCCAATCCCTTTAATGTATTTTATTGGATTCTGGTTGGTTTTTGTTTTTTTTTTTTTGGCCACACCCAGTAACACTCAGGGGTAACTCCTGGCTATACGTTCAGAAATTGCTCTTGGCTTGGGAGACCATATGGAATGCGGGGGTCGAACTGCTATCCGTCCAAGGCTAGAGCAGGCAAGGCAGACACCTCACCACTCCAAGCCACCACTCTGGCCCCATGGATTCTTAAAGGAAAACTAAAGGAGACATCATTGTTTTCATTTGCAATAAATGAGATAAAGACCTAGTAACATTGCTTCTGTGTATGTTCTGTGTATGAATTACACCTAAAACCCATCCCCATTGTGAACAGCCAAAACCAGCTTAAAGTTTTAAGGATGGGAGAGTTAGTGGCAAGATTTTAAAAATGATAAGCAATGATTATTTATACAAACCTGTGAAGATCTGCCTCTTCTGCATCCATAAAATTTACTGTATATTTGACTGTCCGAGCCATCAAAATCCTAATGTCAAATGTGTCCTGTCCAGGATGGAGTGTGTTGGGGAGAGTGACAAACAAACAAAATGAAGGTATTATTTTTCTGTCAGGATAAATTAAATTTAAGTAAGGCTGTGATCTACCTTTCCTCTTGAAATTTTAACTCAACAAGAGTTGTTCAATGAGAACAATATTATTAATAAAATTTATTATTTAATGTTTACTTTCAGCCAAATACTAAATGCTTTTTGAAGTAAAATTTCTTTACTAGGTGATCTGATTTAATCATCAAAATATTTCTGTAGCAGATATTGAACAATATTTTCCTGTTTGTATGTTTCTCACCTTTCAGGATGTATCTCTTTTCCATAATTCCAGAAAGTTTCTGGGAAATTTAATCTTCAGCCAGATTTGGTAGTTTACTCAAACCTGGTCAATCAGAATATTACTTCTAAAGACAACAATTTGGTTTCACAGTTGGGTACATTCAGAATGTATCAAATTAGCCATTGCTTTATTAGAAAAGGCAGGCTCCCCTGTAGGACCTGGACTTTTAAGAATCTAAGACTGGAACTTCTACAACCTTCTTATTACAAGGGAGATCCTGCCCAGAAATAGAATCCTGTCTAGGAATAGAGTGAAATAAAAGGAAATAGCTGACAGAAAAAAAATCACGTTCTGGTAACACTGTCTGAACTCCCGTCAATTTTGAGTGCCAATAATTCCATTTTAGCTTAAGCCAGTTTGGGCTTCTTTACCCTTCTAACCAAGTTTAAAAAAAATCAAACTCACAGTTGTCCAAGATTACAAAGCTTTGTGGAAACTTAATTGAAGCCCAAATCTGTTTAATGATTTATTGTGATTTTTTTCTTTCACTTCTATTTTGCCTCGAGTCAACAGACTCAATGAGAGAATGTGAATTATTGACCAAATAATGGTGTGTTAGTATATCCTCAGGGTAGATCAGCAAAGTAGGAGAATTAAAAGTCCATTACTGAAATTAAGTCAGGAGATCATGTTTTCAACAGTATGATTTTCTGAGGTTTTCTTTTCGGGGGGTGGTGTAATTTTTTAGGAGACCATAACTAGAAGACTTGAATACACAGTAGCTGAAGGAAATTTTCCTGAACTTGAACAGATAAAGAAGCATAGAACATCCCAAGTATAGAAGGTAATGACTTAATAAATTATGTGAGAAATACATGGGTGGCAAACCTCCAAGAGAACACACTTACCACTATTGGCTGCCTGAAGTACTCATCTAAAGCAGCACCCTGGAGACTAGAAAGATTGACCCCATAGAAGCACTGCTGATACCTAAAATAAACAATTCAGTCATATACCATGCATCTTTCTTTTCATCATAGTTCCTAAGTCCCTTTAGCATTGATGTGCTGTGAGTTAGCTCTAACATGAAGATATGTGAAGGGCAACTGGTTTCTTTGGAATGGTGGAGAAAATTCTCTCCAGAGAAATTTCAGGACTATTTTAGACTTAGAGTGGAGAAAAAGAAAAGCAGTATTGAAATCAGGTGAGAAAATTTTTTGTGGCAAAATTATTCATAATGATGGGGCCAGGAAGACCTATAGGCTTCCACCTTTGAATCTCAATGCTCCAAAGAGGCTGCCTTCAACCTAGATCAAGACTTTAGATCACCAACTTCTCTAAACAATCTAAATGTCTTAGGAATTAAGATCCTCTTTTCTGTTTTTTTTTTTCATAGCACTGGCCTGCACCTATTTGATAGCATAGTGATCAAAACCGTGCAAAATAAATAATACTCTTGATGAACAGAATATGTCACATCACAATTCATTATGGACAATTTTTCCTGATTGATGTTTAACGACATCAAAATCAGTGTTTCTCACCTTTTTCCAACTATGGTGCCCTTCCAGTTTTACTTGCTTCATATGTTGCTTACCACACTCATTCTACAAACTGGCCGTTAGTCTCTTGTCATAGCCCCCAATTTATGGAATTTTCACCTGTGGTCTTTTTAGAATACCTTGGGGATGGTTAACCAATGGCTCTATGATTTCTGGATAAGAAATGTTTATGTAGATTACAGGAACAGGCATATATACCAAATTATGCATCCTCCTCTCAGGAAACCAAATCTATAGTACTGCTGGCACAACTCCGATGACTCTGTCCTATTTTTTAAATATGATTTTTATTTTAATTATAGTGGCTTACATATTGTTCACAGTACACAGTAATATTCCAGGTACATATTTACATTGAATCAGGGTAATTCCCACCACCGAATTGTCCTCCCACAACCGCTCCCATCCTGCCTCCCATATCCTCCACTCCCCTCGCCCCAGGGGATGCTAGAATGTGTGGTCCCTTCTGTGTCTAGTTTGTTACTTAGTGGTCTAATAGCTGTTTGGTCTTGGTGCTTCCATTACTGCCCCCTCTAATTGGGAGGCGGGACTAGAAAGTTCAAGTTATGTGGTTTTGTTTGAGGAAGAGAAAAGTAATATAATGGGGGTAAAAATCGACTACGCCAACTATGAGCAGAGTCATTCTAGAGGCTCTCATCCTTGGTTTGAGGGACGAAAGGGAAAAGAAGGTGAAACACCACAACAGTTCAAAAAGAGGAATCAAATTAGATATCCAGTGAGCACTGCAGCAATAGAAATATGCCCCACATAGTTGCCATGGTCATGAGATAGGAAATATGACAAGGCGCAAAGAGAAAGAAGAGAAAAGAAGAAAGAAAATGTAAATATATAAGTAAAAAATGGACAACTACTTCAATATCTACCCCCAAACAAAGAAATAGACAAAAACTAGATAAAAAATAATAAAAAATAAAAAAGAAGGATTATTTAGTGTTTTTTATCTCTTCCCCCCCCCCACCCCCCTGCATAGGCACAGTAAATATTGGGGTCATCCAAAACAGGAATCCCCTTGGCCTAAGAGATACAGGGTTTCTCTACCCTTGGAATATATTGTCATGGGATTATCTATAGACTCCTTTTACGTTCATTTACTTTCCCCTTGGTGTTTTTGTGCCGTATGGAAGACTTCTGCTCCGATCTGGATGATAAAAACAGACCTCTAAATCTAGAGGTCTCAGTCTGTGCACAGGTCAAGGAGTGGAACTTATGATGAAGACTTTCTTTGTGATTTTAGAAGTTCTGTTTCCTCGATGTCATTTTAATCTGTCTTCTGTGGTTAGTGGTCTTGGCCCTTGCGCTGAAACTCGGATGGAGCCTGGGATATCGTCTTTCGTTATGTTTCTAAAGACTCGTTCAGTTGCAATTGCCTCAGTCAGGACTCTGGAATTAGAGATCATGATTGTTATGCAGGACGTAGACCAAACCCTAGACTAGGGCTTTCTTGTTGGTTCCAGAATACATACTGCCCGGTCATGGTTCTATCAGCTGGTCATCTGTAGATCACGTTCGTGGCTTTTGCACAGCCCATAGTATGGTAAGTCTTCTGATTTTGTTTTATCATTAGTTGGTAAGGTAGGATAACCTATTCTTATGTCCATTTGTTCCCAATTTCCTCGTTGTCAAGATATCATATTAGAACTGGCACATGTTGGAGTTCGAGTAGTATTCAGGCTGTCCCAGATGGGCTTTGGTTCCTGTAGCTGTTGTGAAGAAATGAGTCGATTCTATGTCTGGGGTTCAGGATTCAAGTCTGGACGGTCGGTGTATAATCTTCTGGAATCTAAGATGGATCCATGTGACATATTTTCAAGGTGGGAGATTCCCCTGTATCTGTCCTATTTTTATGGAACTCCCACAAAACAGATCATGCCACCAGCAGAGTATGTGTTTTTTGCTAGCTAGGTGATAGTCTGATGTTTGCTGAAGTTCCAAAGAATATTTGGCTTATAGCACTCTTTCAGAAAAAAATTACAAAGCACCCCTCTGGAAATTTATTTTTAAAAAATGAACAAACAGAAAGGCCCCTACTCTCATTACTTCTGAGGCTACTATAATACTCCTAAACTGTTCTAGCACCCCCATCCAGAGATGACTTTTAACTACTTTGGGAAAGAGTGATTTTGAGTAAAGATCTAGGGTGCAAATTAAGAGCATCAGTACTCACCATGTGAATGCTTAGCTATAGCTATTTGTATCCAAAAAGTCCCTTAGATTTTGTGTTTTAGTTTCTTTATCTCTAAAATAGAAAACTATAGACTCACTTTGTAGGATTATAGTAAGGATTGAATAAATTATTTCACATGAAGAACTTTGAACAGTGTTCAGCATTTGATTACTTTTATATAAACCTTAGCAATTGTTTTGAGAAATTTACCTCCTATCATCTAAAGGTGACTAGAGAAGGGTTTCCAATCTGATTGTCTTATGGTATTACTTGGAAGAGCTTGCTAAACTCAAGAAAAGGTTAGGGAACCTTAACACTAGTGATTGAAAATTTATATCCTGAGATTCACAAGAGGCTTCCCTGTAAGTATATATAAATGTGTCACATAATCTGTGTATCAGAAAAGAATTCGATTAATCATTACCTATCTTCATCCAAACCTATACCACAAGTATACAGAAAGCAGAGGGAAAAAACCCCAACAATATAGAATAAACATTAGAAAAAGTTGTGATAGAAGGACCACCAAAAAGACTCTAAACTAGGGGCTAGAATGGTGGCACAGCAGTACGGCGTTTGCCTTGCATATGGCTGACCTAGGTGGACCGTGGTTCGATCCTCCCATGTCCCATATGGTCCCCCAAGCCAGGAGTTGTTTCTGAGTGCGGAGCCAAGAGTAACCTCTGAGCATCACTGGGTGTATCCCAAAACAAAAACAAAGAAACAAAAAGACTATAAACTGACAATTAAAGTTTCAAATATTTTCATAGAAAGAAATGAGAGAGGGAGAAAGTGTAAGATCCACTGATCAACTAAAAGATCCTTCAAGATTTTGTATACTTCTCAGCTTTGAGTTTCTTATTGATTCCCTTTATAATAGAATATTAGCCTCCATTGTTGCCCTCTGAATTACTACTGAATCTTTAAGACTCAATTTAAATATTTCCCCTAAAAATATTAAGAACTCATGTTACAATGAATATTTTGGCATTATACCCTTAAAGAATAATTATTTAACTCATTAATATACATGTAGCACTTAACATGAGCATGACATCTTTCTTTATGTGTGTGTTGGGAGGGATATTTCTGGCCATACTTGAGGAGACCATGCAATCTTTGGTATTAAATATGAGGCTTTGGAATGCAGCATATCCCATCCCTTTGAGCCATCTCCCTGTCCTGTGTTGTTTATTTGTTTATACTGATGCTGGGAACAAATTTAGGGCCTCACACAGGTAAAGGAAATACTTTACCACTGAGCTATATCCTTTGCTACAGTTCTTGAATAAATAAGCTTTTATTTTTAAGGTCTTTTATATTTTAAGGTCTTGGTCCTAAGCATCCTTTGTGTGGGCCTAGCTGCCAATAGGACAAAAGAGAACCAGAAAATAATTTGTTTAAATTCCTGGGGCTTTATTTTGCATTTCCCAAAGCCTTATTACTTGTTTTCTAATGCCCTACCAAGGCCAGACATAAGCTGGCCACAGGAAAAGAGAGATTGTACATCATTTTATAAGTACACATATTGAAAACAAGACTGCTATAATATGAGAAATTGCTTGGAAACAGAACATTAAATTTTACCCATTTTCTTCTGTTTAGATTTCCCTCATTATCACAAAAGGTTTATTAGAGGAAAGGAGGAGGAAAAAGAAATAGAGGGATTGAGGAATGTATAGTGGCAAAGAAAGAAGAGGAGAGAGAGGACAGCGCACGCGCGCGCGCACACACACACACACACACACACACACACACACACACACACACACACACGAAACTTTGCAGAGAACCATGATGAATTCAACCTCATCTGTCCTTTAAGACCTCTTGGAAAGTTTTTAAAAAGTGCAGATGCTTGACCATTGCCATAATCTAATTTATTTGACCTGGTGATAAAACTCCACATATAGTTGTTGCTAAAGCTCAAACTATGATTCTAATGCAACTATGGTTGAATATGCAACTAAGGTTGAATAGTGCTAAGTTAACTTTCTAGAAATATGAACTTGGTAAAGGAAAAATCATTTCTGTCAAAGATTGAAGTTGAAAATGGTACTTTGTTCTATATAAGGAGCCTCAGAGCTCAGTGGGGTGAAACTGTGTCCTTTTGTGTGTGTGTGTTTGGTACCAATTAAAACCTAGCAGCCACAATCAGTGTGGTGCAATTGGGCTCCACTCCTAGGGCAGACGGAGAGCCATAGGCAAAGAGCCAACTGCCTGGGTCTTAAAAACTTTCTGGCTGGATTATATTTCTAATTCTTAGAAATCTAAACTCTCCTTCTGAAATGTGTCATTAACTAATTAAAGCAGATGGGCTCTGGCACTTCTTTGGGTCTCTGTAGATACTCGGTGGGGGGATAGATCAGGAAATAAATCTGTTCATACAGAAGCTGAGGCTTCATCAAATGTGGACTTTATTTTTCAAGATATTTTGGTCTTTGTGAATGGATTCTCTGTAGTTTTATTCCTCCTGGCTTCAAAATTTCCAATAATATACTCTATTTCCTTCTCTGCTTCTCTCTAATTCAAGCAACATGTATAAATTTCTTTGAGTAGAGCCAGAAGGAAAAACAATCTTATCTATTATCTATGTATAACTATACCCAGAGAACAGAAAGAGGCGATCCATTTGCCATCATGTTAGCATCTTCACTTTTTCCACTCAAAATCTACCTTGGAAGCATCCAGGAATATGTCCCCTTTCTGTTCGCTCCAGTTCATCATGGCCTTTTGTTTTTCCTCTTCCTCACATCTCTCCCTGCTAGTATCCTTAATCAGTCTCTGAATGTTGGTGGTACAGCATTTTGTTCTCTTGCAGAAGTCTTCTTTTAGATTCAAAAAGAGGAAAACTGCCCAATATGAGCAGCCCTTTCTCTTGCTAGTATAAAAACACATCATAAGGCCTGAGATATGGTTTGATGGGACCATAGGACATAAAACACTTGCAGGGCATGTTTGACGCCATGAATTTGATCCTGAATGGCATGGTACTTAAGAGCATGCACATATGATCCTTATAGCCCCTAGAATTACCAATCCCCGAGTACCATGTCTTCGGGACAAGCACTAAACTGTCTAACCCATACCACCGACTAAACCATCATCGGTATGGCCCCACTGTCTTCCACTCCAGTATAGCTGAGTGTGTCCACTAAACAAAATTAAAACAGGAATCCACAGAAATAATGCAAAGTTTAAGTAGCTTGCCTTGCATCATGCTGACCATTGTTCAAATGCTTTGGGCCTATAAAAATTGTACAGGGTTACTCCAGTGCACCGAGTCAGAATACATTCTGAGCACTATTGAATGTGGCCCACTTCTCTTTATAAATTAAATTAAAAACACATTCGCACATCAAATATCATATTTTATCTTTTTTGGGTGGGGCACACCTGGATGCAGGGATACTCCTTCAACTGCACTCAGGAACTGCATTCCTGACATAAGCTCATGGAATCATATGGAGTGCCAGACACTGAACCTTAGTGTTCACTGAACCTTGACACTGAACCTTGGTCAGCTGCAATCAACGTAAGCACCCTATGCACTCTGCTATTCCTCCAGACCTTAAGATTTTACTTTAATAAAAAATATTTGTAGCTTCATTTACATTATAACCAAAAATTCAACCATTCCAAATGGAAGGAGGGAAGGAGGGAGGGAGGTAGGGAGGGAGGGAGGAAGAAGGAAGGCAGGAAGGAGAAAGGAAGGAAGGGAGGAAGGAAGGGAGGATGAAAGGAAGGGAGGGAGGGAGGAAGAGAGGAAAGAAGAGAAGAAAAAAGAAGAAAAGAAGGAAGAAAGAAGGAAGGAAAGAAGCAAAGAATGAAGGAAAGAAGAAAAGGAAGGAAGGAAGGAAGGAAGGAAAGAAAGAAAGAAGGAAGGAAGGAAGGAAAGAAGGAAGGGAGGGAGGGAGGATGGGAGTGAGGAAGGGATGGACGAAGGGAGGGAGGGAGGAAGAAGAAAGGTAGGGAGGAAGGGAGGAAGGCAGGAAAAAAAGGAAGGGAGGAAAATAAGAAGGGAGGGAGGGAGAGCGGATGGGAGGGAGGATGTAGGAAGGAAGGAAGGAAGAAAGAAGGAAGAAAGCAAGGAAAGAAGAAAGGAAGGAAGCAAAGGAAGGAAAGAAGAAAAGGAAGGGAGGAAGGAAGGAAGAAAGGAAGGAGAAAAACCCATTTTTCTATATGATACTGAAACAATTTACTATTATTTTAAAGTATTATGATCTACCAGAACTTAAAACTAAGTCAATGAGACACATATATGAATTAGAAACTAGAAAACTCAAGTAAGGATCTAAGACTGATGAATGAGGTGAAGGATGGGTACTGTAATGTTGTATGACTGAAACTCAACAATCAATATTTTTTGATCTGTATCTCTTGATAATATAATGGAAAAAAAAACAAAGATAAGTGACACCCAAGTCTCACATAGCAATAAATATGGAATATTAAAGGATGATTAGAATGATTTGTTGAGAGTGCCGAGTACAATATTTGTCTAAGAATATGTTGTATCTCTATTTAATTATTTATTTGTTTTTTTATTTATAGTAGAAAATGAGGTTTACTTATTTTTGACGATTTTCTGCATCACTAGACTGTGGCTATATCATTGCATAAAGTGTATCTGTGTAATGATGCTCAGTGCATTAGGTGGCTGTTTTTTGCAAATGTGCCTTACGACTTTACTTATGATATGTTTGCACACTTTGGGTATGTGTCAAGTGTCAATTTTTATATAAAGGAGTGGAAGAAATAGAAACATAGTTTTAAAAAGAAATTAAGCTTCTAGCTTTTTTTTGGATGAGAAGGAGGAAAAGCAGGGCTGTAGAGATAGTACAGAAAGTAAGGTGCCTGTCTTGCACACAGCTCATCAGGGTTCTATCCCATATGGTCCCCTCGCATTTCCTGGAGTTATCCCTGAGTGTAGGATCAGGAAGCATTACACACTGCTGGTTATGCCTTCCTATACAAACAAAAAAGTTCTGAAATTAGGATGTCTTTATCAGAAACAGTGAATTCATGAAAACAATTATGCTGGAAATTGTTTTACCCAGCAAATGTTGACTTTTCTTCTGGTATTAGTACCAAATTTTCTTCTTAAAATCTCTCTTCTTACTCTCAGTTATTATAGCTTATATGGTATTGACTCTACTCTAATTGTAAAGGTTAGCATCTGGGTCAGTCACAGCCAAAGAGATCATCTTATCATCTGAGTCATGGTGATGGTGCACAAAATGTAGTATTTAACCCAGAAGAATCAAATCTATGACATGATTATTATTTTAAATTGTTTCTGGAAACCTTGAAAGCAAATTTATCCAAGGGTAGAATCTAGGAGAGAGAGAGGAGGAAGTGAAGCAAGAAGAGACAGACAGAAAGACAGATACAAAGAAAGAGATGAAGGGATAATACTTTAACCAGATTAACTGAAGGCCTAATTTTGTGTGACGTGAACATGAATTGCTTTGGAATATGTTACTTATTTTTTGCCTTCCCACAATCCCCACAAGGAATAGAACCAGGATCTTCATATAAATTATTTTAGCTCAAAGTATACTGAAGCTAAATTGGGATGGTGAGGTAGATGTGTGCTGTGATTGGCAATTCTGTCTCTGGAAATGAACAGTTCTGATGTTCCAGGATGTAGAAATGGAAAGATTGCAATTACTCTCTGATAAAAGGGCAATAAAAAGTGGAGCAGGAAGGCATCTTCAACAAGTGGTATTGGGACAACTAGTCAGCCACATATAAAAAGGGAACTGAACCTCTCCTTAACAACATACACAAAGATCAAACCAAAATAGATTAAAGAGCTTCAGATCATACCTGAAACTATAAGACATATAGAAGAAAATATAGGCAAAACACTCCATGACATTGAGATTAAAGTCATCTTCCAGGCGAAAACACCACTGTCCAAGCAAGTGAAAAGAAAGATAAACAATTGGGACTTTCAGCAAACAAATTAAACCGAGAAGCTTCTACGCTCAAAGGAACCAGTGATTAAGATACAAAGCTCACACACAGAATGGGTGAAACTCTTCTCCCAATACCTATCTGATAAAGGTTTAATATCTAAAATATACAAGGTAGTGACAGAACTTAACAAAACAAAAATATCTAACCCCATCAGAAAATAGTGAGAAGAAATAAACAGACATTTTCTCATAGAAGAAATACAATGGCCAAAAGGCACATAAAATATTCCACATCACTAATCATTAGGAAGATGCTAATCAAAACAGTGAGGTGTTCATCTCACACCACAGGGACTGGCACACGTCACAAAGAAAAAGAACAACTGGTAAAGGCATGGATGCAGGAAGAAATGGTCCCTTATTCACTGCTAGTGGGAATACTTCCTTGTCCATCCAGGTTTTCTGGAAAACAATGTGGATATTCCTCAAAAAACTAAAACTTCAATTCCCATATGATCCAGCAATACCCTCGGAACACAAAAGCAAAATACAAAAAATGCCCTCTGCACATGAATGTGCAACACTATTTACAGTAGTCAGAATCTGGAAACAACCCAGGTTTCCAACAACAGATGAGTGGCTAAAGAAATTGTGGTATATTGACTCAAAGGAATATTATGCAGTTGTTAGAAAAAATGAAGTCATAAAATTTGCCTACATGGATGGACCTCAAGACTATACTGAGTGAAATGAGTCAGGGGAGAAAGAAAGTATAGTTTCATTTATCTGTGGGATACAAGAAAAATAAAATACAGCATGTTAACAATATCCAGAGACAATAGAGACAAGGTTCAGAAAGATTAGCACATGATATGAAGCTTACCACAAAAAGCAGTATGCACAGTTAGAGCACTAACTGCATTGACAACTACCATGACAATGATACTAAGAGAGAAGTAGAATGTCTGTCCTGAAGATAGGCAAGGGGTGGGCAGGAGAGAAATGGGGAACATTGGTGATGGGAAAATTACACTCACCAATGAAAGGGGGTGTATATTTAACGACTGAAATGAAGCTATAAACATTTTTGTAACCACAGTGCTTAAATAAATAATTTTTAAAAGTAAAGAAATGGAAAGATTGTATCCCTGGTTACACATGTTATGCATTTATTTGGAACCAGTGTAAGACATTATTTAGACAATTATGAATTTGACATGGGTTACAGAATGATAAATATAAAAATTGAGGAATTTTTTAGGATATAAAGGTCAAGAGCCACATAAATAAACAGAAATATAGAAAACATTAAGACTACATAATAGTATCTGAAAGCATATTACTGTTTCACAATCAGTTGAACGTAAATAAAACAAGGTCAGATGTTGCATAGGTCACAATATTGTACAATCATATTCTTGCAAAGGTTCTTTCTCTGTGAAACTCAGTGCCATATACTTGGCACTTAACAAAAAAGCGAATTGTATCACATAGTAATTTTAAATATTTTTATTTGGCCCACAAGGTATTTCTATGAACTAGTGGTTATTAGGGAAGAGTGCATTTTGGGAGAAATATAAGGAAAATTATAAATAGCTAAGCCAAAACAAGTAAAAATTTCAGGTCAGTGGTAGAATTTGCTTAGAAACAAATCATCCAAAATCTTCTCAACAGAAGCCAGCAGATTATCTATTCAATTAAATAGATTTCCTTAAAAATAATGTATTTATCAGGATTATTATAATCAGTAAGGCATTTCCTCTGAGAGTGAAAAGATGAAAGTAGGGATAGGGCATACTATTTATTCACAAAGCTCTGAAAAAAAAACTGGAAAATGCATTTTCATTCCTTATGTAGGCATACTACCTTTCAAATGTCACCTCAGAACCTTTCAGTGTTACCTGCCTTTGGTATCTATAGTCAGGTGTTTTGTTTCCTCTGTATCAAGATGTGGCACATATGACCAAACAGTGCCTCACCTCACATCTGCACTGTGTCACTCCCCTCCTGATCCAGAATCTTGGAAGATGAGACACCCTGAAAACCACTTATTGTTTGTACATGTATAATTCAGAAATGCAGGTTAGCCCATGTCTTAAGGATAACAGTTGATCAATGGGAAAATAAGAGTTAGAGGAAAAATTAATCTCTGATTACTATAAAAGCCATCTTCAGAAAATGATACAGAGTATGCGATCACTTAGTACTTAGCTAAGTGATTAATTGCTAACTTAGCACTCCTTGCCTCATTCTTATTTATTCTCATTATTATTTACTCTTTCTTATTTATTCTCTTTTAAAACTGAGATTAATAGTTGTAGTTTATAAACATTACCTACCCTCATGCTTTCCTAAAAACAGAACTGAGAGAAAAATATGGACTCTTAGACTTCCAAGCCAGCTCGATGATAAAATCCTCCTCAGTACATGGTGGCTAACAGGGAGTAATGACGCTTGATATGTAATTTTATCAAACTGTTAATTATCTATTTGGTATTTAATTATAATACTTACCATAGATGAAGGATTGGGCTGTAAGGTGATCATGTGCTTAAAGTTTGAGGAGTGATAAATATGTCATAAGGGGTATGCACATATTTTAACAACAGCAAAAGTTTTGAAAAATTATAGTTTCAAGCAGTTAGCTCCTAATACTATGAAATCAGAAGGCTTCTGTAAAAGAATTTAAGTAAATATCTCTTTGGTGCTCCAAATTCTGCTGTGCTAAAAATAAGTACTAGAATTTCACAAATGGAATTCATATCCCTGAAACAGAAATTCCTCCATCTCTCCTCTCTAAACAAGAGAATAAACCAATAATAGAAGAAAAATAGAAGTAAACCAGTAATAGAAGAGCTGCAAAAGAAATTTGAGGTGACAATTTGACAAATCTTATATTTTAAAATCAGGGTTCTGACATGGAAAGAGTTGACATTAACATCCGATTAGGGTAGCTGAGCAGAGAAGGAAATAAGTCTTTAAAATCACTTCCCAATTCACCTGAATCCTTTAAATCAGTAGAAGCATATTTTTTTTTAGCAATTATTACCAGAAAAGAACAGACTTACCTTAATTAAGACTATAAAATTTTTCTGAAACTCTGGGTATTGCAAGACAACTCTGTTCTCAGGATTTGTCCATTGTCTCTAGACTGATGGTTTAAGCTTAATTGTCAGTCTCATAACTCAAGCATAGCTAAGCAGAAAGTGCAATTCTTATTCTAGGAGGAAATATCACACACCTAAACATTGTATACATTAATAGTGCTGAATTGGGGGTGGTACAATTCATTGATGTGGGACACACATGAAATTCAATATTCTTACAAGGTGCTAGTAATAAAATCTGTTAAGAAGTTGCTTTGAATCTTAGTTGCCATGATGGTCTACAGTTAGTGAAATAGGGACTCAGAAACTCTATCAATGGTCACAAGTTTAAATGCTGCATTGATTTTCTATGGAAAGCTAAGAATGTTCTGAGTATGCTGTCAGGAAAATCTAGAAACCTCTTTTTTTCTGGGAGATAATGGGAAAAAATCAGAAAGCAGTAGCTGATCAAAAACGGTAATGCTGTCATTAAACTATGCTCCAATGGACACAATTTAGATGAAATTTGAGAATATCAAAAGCAAGGAGGCAGCAATTAACTCTGGCAAGAATGACATAATTATAGTGTTAACAAGCAAAGCTGGAGTGGCAATTAGGGTACCTTGCCACTTAGGGATCTACAGTGGTGGTTAATAGATTCTAGTGTTATTAGAGAGATGAAAAAGATATAATCAAGTAGGATATTATTCAATTTGTTCAACAACAAAATGCTAGTTGGTGAGCAACAGGGTATCACCTGACATAGTGAAAAGATTAGAGCCCTCACCTAATTTCCAGATCTAATTTCTAGATCTGGTTTTTAATCCAAAGAGGACTGTTTTTATGATTGAATTAAAGCGCCCACCCCTTAAGGAAGAATTTTTTATATTATTGCAAATACAAGTGGTAAATATTCTCCAAAAAAACGTGTGTGTTGGTGTGTGTGTGTGTGTGTGTGTCTGTGTGTGCATTGTGGTTTTTTGTTTTGTTTTGGTTTGTTGTTATTGTTGTTGTTGTTTTTAGATTTTTGGACCACACCCAGGGATGCTGAGGTGTGACTACTGGTCTCTTGGTGATGCTTGGGAGACCATATGGAATGCTGGAAAATGAACCCAGATTGGCCATGTGCAAGAAAAGTGCCTTACCCATTGTCCTATCTCTACAGCATCCAAAGACTGATGTTTCTATAACAATACAACTATACCATATGAAGAGGACCTAGATTTTTTGAGCCATTCAAATAAGGACTCTAAACTTGATACGGATACTGGGAAATTTAGCATACTTTTGGTTAGTGAAGCTTCTGGAGGACAGATAGTAAAGGAAACTCTGGATTAAATTTATTTTATGGAATATCTAATGAGTTCCCAGTCATACTATTGTTAATCTTCCTCTCCCTGAGTGTACAATGGAAACAGATAATTCAGAGATTGGCAGAACCATAACAATGGCATGTGAAGAAAGGGCTATTATGATAGGGAAGAAAAAACAAAGGACCCATTTTAGAATCTAAATGGTCCTAGCCCCAGGTAGATATTATAATCACCTTTAATTTATGAATCAAAAAATTGTGTCTCAGAGAAATTAACATGAAGTTTTATAGTTAGTAATTGACAGAACAAAAAACCATACATAATTCAGTTTGACTCTGGAGTTCAATTCATGTAGCTTTTAGCTACTGCCTGGTTAACCTATGTTTTAATGTTCAATAATTGTAGTAAATGTAATAAGGCTATCTAGCATTATTTCAAACTTCTTGAGAATATTTTGTGGCTCCTCATAATTGATAATATATAGATATTTTTCTTAATATGAAAAATCCATTTAAAATTATATATAAAAGCTTTGTCTAAGCCCCCTGAACCAATTATTTTCAATAATTACATTAAACCCATCACATAAAGGAATTTTAAAGCTGGGAATAATTGTTCTTCATGACTGAGCCTTACTCTCTGGGGATGCTTTTAAGAATCTTAATAAAGGCCAAGAAATTGTCATCAAATAAGAAAAGGAAATAATTAATTATGTAAGTAACTGTGTAAATATCAGAATACAGTAACTGGGTCAAAGTGAATAGCTGGTAGGGCATTTGCCTTGCATGTGGCTGACTGGGGTTTGATCCCTGATATCCCTGAGTCTGTCAGGAGTGTATTTTGAGTGCAGAACCAGGAGTAACCCTTGAGTGCTATCTGGTGTGCCCCATCCCACACACAAAAAAAATATAGTAACCTTGTCTAATTAGAATCCTATAATTCATTTAGATAAAATAAGACTACAAGACTATGTGATTATCACAAACTTAAACTAAAATAAATTTTAGAATAAGTATAAATTTTTAAACAGAAAATGTGAAATAAGTAAAAGGAAAGAAGTGAAAGTTAATATCAAACTCAAGGTGGGAAAGTCCTTTCAAAAAAAGAAAAGGAAACTTGGGGAATCTAGTTACAAAAAAAGGTCTTAAGTTCTTTAGAAAATCATGACAAAGAAAATTATAATGCAAATTAAAATTCAGAAGAAAACACAACAAAGTTTTAGTATCTTTAATATGCAAATACTTCTTAAGAGTGTATTTATCTTTTAGGTTGACAAAAATGTATTGAGCTAGGCTAGATAATAGAGACACATCAGTAAAGACTACAGTAACTCTTTTGAAATGTGTAGTCACAGGAGGAGAGATAAATAAAAATAAGTGAGAACACAATATGGTAGATGGTGATAAGTGCTACAAAGGAAAATAGAGTGAGAAATGAGATAAAGACTGTAGAAAAAAAGATGCTTGTTTATAATTGGCAGTAGGTCTCTCTGGGAAAATGATTTGTGAGCAAAATCCTGATGTAGGTACAAGCAAGTCACCAGTCTGCTTGATTTCAGGCAGAGGAAATGGCAGTAAAGAAGAACCAAGTGTGATATGTTCAAGAGGGAAACAGTAAAACCAGTAGGTGAGGCCAGAGTACAGTGAATAAGATCGAGGGGGAAAGGGTAATAAGATAGAACTAGATCATGTAAAGCACAGGTTACTAAACAAATTTGACCTAGAGCCCCTTTTCAAGAAAAATAAATTACTCAGTTCTCTACCTGAAATTAACTTTGTTGAAGTAAATAAACAGTAAAATACCCAAAGTGCACCAAGGCTACTACTAACCTCCAATAATTCCAGCACATATGGGGAGTGTAATTTGCTCAGTTTGGGAAACAATGAAAACTGTCCAAGCAGAAGACAGGAAGATATTAGAATGGTTCCATTTTGAAGAGAATTATCTGAATTATGTTATTAAGATCATTTTACTGATGTCTAAAAGGTAGAATTTTGTAGCCCAGGAATGGCTTAGTGATTAAGAGCTTCTGGCTTGCAAATGTGAAGCTATGAGTTTAATTCCCATTGTTTGACCACATGCAGCAAATACGGCCTCAGCATTTCTCCTTTCTGCAATCCCCATCTCTACAAAAGAGCATGTTCTTCAGGTCATAGTCTGGTGAGTGTCTACCCTGCAGGCAAAGTATGTGACCTATAGTGTGCATTTCAACTAAACATGTGTGAGCACTGCTGTCCGTAGTGAGAGTTTTGGTGAGGATTAAGGCTCAGAGTGTGAATATGAGGACCACAAACCAATGCAAACTAATGTGCAAATCCCAGGAAGCACCACAGTCCAGTATGTGTGGTTCTCCTCTCACAACAACAGTAAAAATACAGGGTCACTCCTGGTGATACTCAAGAGGACCACATGCAGTGCCACATATTAAACCAGTGTCAGCTCTGTGCAAAATAACTACTTTAACCTCAATACTATTTCTCCAACTCCTTTATATGGTTTTGTTTTGCAGGGTAGATAGTGGCAGTGATGAAGGTATGCAGTTTACCTCTCTTAGATAGTTATACTTATTTATACTAATTTATGCATAACCAAATAGAGCTTTCAATACAGTTGGACACCCAGAGGCTATTCAGGGAAGAATTATGGCCTGTAGTTGTAACTATGGTAAGTTGTAACCACTTAGAGAGTATTTACAGTCCAGACTCTGAATGAAATCTGGAAGAAAGTAAATGTGATTAAAGAGGAAGACTTAGAAGAAGAAAAGCAGGAATTATTCCAATCTTATAAATGTGGGTCATGAGGAAGAAGGAAGAGTAAGGACTAAAAAGATGGGGCCAGAAAGAAAAGAGATTTGAGTATATAAGTACCAGGTCTGGGTATAGAAGTAAGGAGACAATAGTGTCAAGTGTTGTTAAGAAGAAAGGTATGAAGGAGACCCATCACCTGTGATCTAAGATCCCTTCCTTTGGTACTTTTATAGCTTATTTCTCAGGAAATACTCAAAGGCGTTCTTTTGTTTCTGCCTCCTTCTCCCTTCTCCCTTTTCATTCCCCCTCTTCCTACCCTATTCTCCTTCTCTACCTTGCCCTCCTCCACCTTTTCCTCTTCTTCCTTTTCTTCCTACCTCTCCTTATTCACATTTTTGTGTCAACCAATAGTGCTCAGGGCTTACTTCTGGCTCTGCAGTCAGGGACCTCACCTGACAGGGCTTGTGGGACCATATGGAATGCAAAGGATCAAACCCCGGTTGGCTGCTTGCAAGGCAAAAACCCTAAGGCTGGGAACTTTGATAACTAAATATTTTAAAAATACATTTTATGTCTGTTGACTAAAAATAAAGTGGTTCAAATGTACTATCAAAGAAATACAGATTAAAAATAAACTGGCCACTATTTTTTTCCAAATCAAATTGGCATCTCAAAAAATATATATCCGTATGGACAAGACTCAGCAGACATTCTCATATACCACTGGTGGAAGTGTTAATTGCTAAAAGTTTTCAACAGGGCAATTTGGCATAATGTAAGATTTATATATATATATATATATATGTATATATATACATATATATAAAAGGTTTTTTCTTCACACCTTTTGGTCCAGCAATTTTTGCTTCTAGCTGTTTATTGTAAAGAAATCATCAAAATGCACACTATGATTTTTATTAAAAGGATGCTCACTTTACATTGTCTTTTATAAAATTTAAAACAAAGAGCTCTGAATTAGAAATAACACATTAGAATTTTTGGGTAGTATTTATAAGATTAAAATAATTTACTGTACAAACTCAAGTACTAAAATAATATAATGTCAAAATAATAAATGTACAGTTAAGATAATTTAATGGAAGGGGTTGAGCCAATAAAAATGAGTTAGCCATAAAAGAAATGCCAAGCAAGAGAATATTAAGAAGATATGAGATAAGGTATGTTTAAAAGCCTACCCAATAGTGAAATAAAGCTAAGGCATTAAGAGAGAATACTTTGGCCAAATTCAGAGAAAACTTAATTCTGTGGGATTTGAAATATATTGTTTTGACTTGTGCTAGTTTTTCCTCCTTCCCTTTTCAAGTAGTAGAAACAAGGAAATTTAGATGTTTTTACCTAGAGTTTACAGAACCAGAATGGGAGATGACAAGGTAGATGTCTGTTGGTTTTGTCAATTCTGTCTGAAAATAAAGTTACAAGATATAGAAATGGAAATATTATATCCTTAGATGAACAGGTTTGTGTGTATATGGGTCTAATGGCAGATATTATGGAAGAATTTAAGTCTGGGTTGGGCTACATAAATGATACATATAGAAATATATATTTTAATATTAAGTATATAGAAATTGAAGAGAGACAATGTGATAGGACAGTGGGTAGGGCATATTCCTTTCTGACTGCTGACATGAATTTGATCCCTGGCACCCCAAATTGTCAACTAAGCTCAACCAGAAGTGTTCCATAAGTACAGAACCAGGAGTAAGCCCTGAGCACAGCCAGGTGTGACCAAAACAATAACAAAAAACAATAAGGTGTACTCTAGTAAGAAAGGAATCCATAAGATGATGCTGGAAATGTCTTGTAGAAGATGTGAATACTAGTTGACCTTTGAGAAAATAGAAGGCTTCTCTCTTTGCCTTGTTTTTGGACTATATATTCTGCCTACTGTTATATAGTGTTACAGTTTTTAAGGACAAAGACTTGAAAGAACAATATATTGTTGAGACCAGATGGACAGTGTACATGAGTACATAAATTTTTAACATTGTGAGGAATGGACTTAGAAATACTTTCTTCTTCTTGTGGCTATCTAAGGTAAGGCTTCCATATAAATTTCTTTGCTTATTAAAGTCACCACCTACCAATTTGGGGTGGCTAATTTTCATCCTTAGGTTTACACCTTGTGCTCTGTGTACAGGGGGAAGTTTGCACGTCAACAAATGGAGTCTATTCTATGAAGAGTCTCGTTTTATAAAGAAAAAGAATAGAAATATTAGTGTGGAATGAACATAACTCATATTAGTAACATTTATGGACATTTTTAATATTGCCAAGTTGTTTTGCTTTATCAAAAACATGTAAGTATATAACATGTGATAGATACTGTTCTGGGTTACTGCTATGTATCAGTACAAACTGTTAGTAATCCTGTCTGCAGAATTAAAGATACTTTAAGATATGAGGGTGTGATCCTTTTCTGGTTCATAAGCATGATGATTGGGTTTTCACACGCCTGTGTGATATGTGCCTCCCTTCACCCTTGTTATGTCAGCACATGACCCTTCTGACATGAAAAAAAAAAGAGATGAAGGTGCTAAATAATAAAAAAGAATAAAAGAGAAAGGAGTGGTATAAATACACACTAAAATAGATGATCAGGGCAAGTCTCACTGACAGGAGGTATATGATAAACACTTTATAAAAGTCAAGATTCAGTTATGTTACTATTGAGGGAAAAGTACTCGGGAGAGGCTAGATAGCAGTTACAAAGGCCCTAAGTTTGGTAACATGTTTTCTATATCTGAGGATTAACAATAAAGTTTTTGGTTGTAGTTGTGGAAATAGCATTAGTCCAATATGGTTCTTTTTTACAAAGTTCTCTTGATAAAAATCAATTCTCAAAAAAAAAATGTAACAAACACTAATTGAGAACTGGCAGTGCCTTTGTAGCAGTTCTCATTTTACCAAGAAATAAACTAAGTCTCAGAGTGTAAAGTGAATTATTCAAAGCCAAACAGCCAACTAATGTGAATATACTACAATACCTTTGGTCATCTTATGTGCATAAAAATGTATATTATTGATATGCTCTCTGCTGAAAACATTTCTAATAGAATCTTTTATCCAAAGGAAAGAAGTTGTGATGAAGATATGAAAAGCAGACAGGAAAGAGGGTATTATTTAGTAGTGATGTGGTTAGGACCTATTTCGGATATTTAAGATTATATTATTAGTTCCCTGACTTGTCTACTCAGCAGGGGTGGGGATGAGTTTGCTTCCTCAAGAAGACATCTGGCAATGTCTGGCAAATTCTACTTATATACATTGAAAAGGGGAGGTTATTGGCATCTAGCTGGCATAAGTAAGGGCTTCTGCTAAGCATGCAATTGAGTATAGGGCTGCACCCAAATTCTTTTTCCATTATATTACCTAAATGCTAATACTTTCAGAAGCTCTAGTTATCTATGAAGAAAAAGGAAGTGAATAAAGCAGGAAACATTACCAAAAGTTAGCTCTGGAGTAGTGTTCCATGTAGAGTTGTTCATCAGAAAAGGGGGCCAAGTGGATATCACTGAATGTCGGGAACATCTTTCCTAATGAGCAAAAGACAACAGACCTAAATGTTAACTCCTACTTGTCTTGTGAATAAGGGAGCATTTACTCAACCAATAAAGTTCTCTTATTCTAAATTTCAGTTATTACACATATGACTGACATGTATGTTTATGATAAAACATAACACTAAGTGGAAGATTTCCAGAGTTATAAACAACAAACACCAAAGCAACTGCACGTATGTTATCATCAGAATTTCTAGAGTTTTAAAAGAGGCACTTAACAAATTATATTGGCTTGCCTTTTTTGTAAACTCTGTGCTTGAAAGTTTAGGTACTTTCTCAAGCAAGTAACCTTTCTTCAAAATTGGGTTGAGACTATTATTTGGTGAAACAAAGGTATAAACCAAGAAAGGTTATAGAATAATAAAGAAAGTCAAATGATGGCACCATACCACAGTACAATGGTAAGGATCACAAATTAGTACAGGAGGAAATTTCCGAAGAATAATGTCTGAGGCAATACCTCAGACATGTTGGACCATGAAAATTTGTCAGTCACTAGTATACATAAAACTAAGCTCAACTATATAGAAAACCAAAGTAGGGGTCAGAGCAATAGTACAGTAAGTAGTGTGTTTGCTGTGCAGTCAGCCAACCAGGGTTCAACCCCCAGAACCTCATATAGTTCTTTAAGCACTGCTGGGAGTGATCCCAGTATGGAGAGCTAGAAGTAATCCCTGAGCACCACTAGGCGTTAGAAAGAAAAGAAAATGAAGAAAATGGAAAGGAAAGAAAAGAAATAGGAGAAAAGAAAACAGAGAAAGGAAGGAAAAAAGAAGGGAGGGAGAATGGGAGGGAGAGAGAACGAGAGGGGGGAAATAAGGAAGGAAAGTGGAAGGAAGGGAAGGGAAGGGAAGGAAAGGGAAGGGAAGGGAAGGGAAGGGAAGGGAAGGGAAGGGAAGGGAAGGGAAGGGAAGGGAAGAGAAGGGAGAAAGAAAGAAAGAAAAGAAAGAAAGGAAGGAAGGAAGGAAGGAAGGAAGGAAGGAAGGAAGGAAGAAAGAAAGAAAGAAAGAAAGAAAGAAAGAAAGAAAGAAAGAAAGAAAGAAAGAAAGAAAGAAAGAAAGAAAGAAAGAAAAAAGAAAGAAAAAGAAAGAAAAAAGAAAGAAAAAGAAAGGAAGAAAGAAAAAGAAAGGAAGAAAGAAAGAAAGAAAAAAAGAAGAAAGAAAAAGAAAGAAAGAAAGGAAAGAAAGAAGAAAGAAAGAAAGGAAGGAAAGAAAGACAGAAAGAAAGACAGAAAGAAAGAAAGAAAGAAAAAGAAAGAAATAGAAAGAAAGAAAGAACGAAAGAAAGAAAGAAAGAAAGAAAGAAATAGAAAGAAATAGAAAGAAAGAAAGAAAGAAAGAAAGAAAGAAAGAAAGAAAGAAAGAAAGAAAGAAAGAAAGAAAGAAAGAAAGAAAGAAAGAAAGAAGGAAAGGAAGGAAGGAAGGAAGGAAGGAAGGAAGAAAGAGATAGAAAGAAAGAATAAAAGAAAGAGAGAAAGACATAAAGAAAGAAAAAGAAAGGAAGAAAGGAAGGTAGGGAAGGAAGGAAGGAAAGAAATAAAGGAAAGAAGGAAGGAAGGAAGAAAGGCAGGAAGGAAAGAAGAAAGGAAAGAAAGAAAAGCAGGAAAGAAGGAAAAATGAAAGGAAGAAAGAAGAAAAAGAAGAAAGTAAAAGAAAAAGAAAATTATTCTAAGAATTAAACAGGGATAAACAAAAACTAGCAAAGAACAATTATAATAACCAAATCATAACTCAGTACTAAATACTATCAGCATTGTTGTAATAAGAGAACATTGATTACTGACTTAACTAAATAATACTCAGGCCCATATTTACTAATATTACATTTCAAAATCCAAAAAACCCACTGCAAAACCACTGCAAAAAAAAGCAATGTATTTATTTTTTGTAAATTTGAAGACAAAATAATTTTGTGGTAAAACTAGTCACTGTATACTTTTCATTAGCATGGTATCTATATTAATATAATGTGTTTCATTATGAAGTGTTTTCTCAGATCCCACCAGAGGTGTTAATAAATGGAATATGATTGTATTGCCTTTTCAAAGGCCTCTGGATTCTGAATTCTGCAATGTATCTGGTACCAACAACTTTGAGTTAGGGATTAAGAGCTTAAAGATATTGGAGGGTGAAAAAGTAAAGAATCATTGGGAAGGGATACTGCTATCCAAAAATGCTAAATCTTACACCAAGAATAACAAAAATATAATTTTATACCAAAAATGTAGGTTAAAAATAACAAAGAAACATCAAATGGAATTGAAAAGGAGAGTCTTTGGGGTTAGTCTTGTATGGGGGAATATGTAGACCAAAGTCACTATTTTTATTATTAGTTTTTAAAATTGTATATGATGTTGTAGATCATGTCTTATTTTGATAGAATATAAAAATTGATAAAATAAGTATCCAATTCTACTTGCCTCGTTAAATAGCCAACTATTAAATTTCATATTCATTTCAAATATCTGGAGTCAAAAGATATATGGTTATTGACTATTAAGTTTAGAGGGACTCGTAGGATATAACTGAAATATGTTAAAAATGCATCATGTGAAAAGCACATACCAAATGGAAAAAATTTAGAAATAAATTTTTTAAAAAACCCTAAAAATAAATAATTCTTCTTTGGGGGCATTAAGAAAGAAATCCAGTGGCCAGAGTGATTGCACAGTGGGTAGGGCATTTGCCTTGCATGTGGATGATATGGCATCCCAAGCCTGCAAGGCGCAATTTTTGAGCATAGTGCCAGGCAGCCAGGAGTAACCCCTGAGCCCCACCAGGTGTAGTCCAAAAACCAAAATAAGAGAGAGATAGAAATACAACCTATTTACTTTCATCTCCATAATTCAGTTTTATCACATGAATACAAGGCTTCCAAGAACCTTCCAGACTGTATTACAACAAGAATGTTAATTAAGTTCTTAATGTCATGTATAGTTAGCTTCAGTTTATTTATTTTTACATGTTTTCAAAAAGTGCCTATTTCTGACTCAAATTTTGAAGCAAGAAGGAGATTATATATGAGTTGCAAGCTTAATTGATATGTAATATACTTTAGAAATTTTGGTGAGTGTGTGCTGCACTGCTTATAAGCTCTTTTAAATTTTTGCTTTCTCTGGCAATCAAGGTAGATAGAAATACTGGTTACTTAAAATAAATTAAACTGGGTTAATAAGTTGCAGCTTCCCTCCAAAGTATTTTTTTTAAACTTGATCAATTCACTTCACTCTTTAATTAGAAAATAAATAAAATATGCATGCTTTGTCTGGAACATATTTGCTCTCTCTGATCAAAATAGTTTAGGATTAGTTTTGTTTTTGCTTTTGTTCTTTTGTGCAATATTCAGTGGTTTTCAAAAGTTGTTCTTGATTCCGTGCTTAGGGAGCACTCCTGGAAGGCATGGGGACCATATGTGGTTCTGGGGAATCAAACTTGGTTGGCCATGTCCAAGGCAAGCTATCTACCTTCTGTACTATCTCTGGCGAAATAACACACAAGTCAATCTATTTGCTGCTTGGTGCCAACTAGAGTTTAATCCCCAAGAATCCTCAGAATGGTCTCTGAAGAACCATTAGGAGTGACTAAGAACACAGAGTCAGGAGTAAACCCTCAGATATGGCCTCTAATTCCTTCTGATCACCCATTCCTCAACAAAAACAGTCATGGGTGTGGTTTTAGGACAAACAAACCTGGATTCAAAATTCCCATTTTGGCACTAATTTAAGGTGAGTCCCTTAATACATTTCCCCCCATTGAACTTCATTCAGTTTTCTTCTTTAAGCATCCTCAGGTTGAATCCTGCTAACCCAGGATTATTTGAATAGTTGGAAATCTCTTTGATGGAGCAGGAAGGTGTGGGGAGAGCTTTCTTATATACTGAAGTCTTTTTTTACCAGCATCTGTGATTCTACCTAAGAGAGGCCATAACATCTCTCAGAAGTGACAACCAAAAATGTCTCAAAACATTGTCCAAAGACACCTAGGGAAGGGATACAAAATTACTGCTCAGAATCTCAGTTTCTACCCTTTAAATCAAATAAAAAACCATCATAATTCACACTTTGGAGGGTTTTTATAAAAAAGTTTATGCAAATTACTTAGCACATATAGATTTTTGTAAGCACAAAAAATAGATTTTATATTATCTGAATTATCTGTAGTGTGGATAATATTATATGTAGTCAGGATAATTATGTGTTTCTCTTTTAGAATAGCAGAGATATAGAGTAAAATAAACTATGATTAAAATAAAAGAGACTTCAGAGAGTGTCTTATAAGAGGTCAGTACTTAAAAGCCCTTAAAGAGGGGTGTGTTATGTTGTGTGTGTGTGTGTGTGTGTGTGTGTGTGTGTGTGTGTGTGTGTCTGTCTGTCTGTCTGTCTGTCTGTCTGGTCTGTCTTCAGGCTTCTGGGCAAAGACAGGTTGTGAATATCAGGGCAGACTTGTGCAGCCTGTTGGTTCAATGCTCTGCTCTGTCAATGCAGTCCTATGGTGGACAACATGTCCAGTGAGTGCTGAGGGCTTACAGGGAAACTCCTGTCAGTACATTCAGAGAAGGGGTGGGCCATGTGGTGTTTGGGATTGAAGGTGGGATCTACTGAATGTCAGGCGATGTGCTCCAGTCCTCTAGGCTATTTTCTTTGTGAATTTATCATGTTATTTGCAGGGTGACAGAATTACTGTTAGTTTATTCTTGGCTCTGCTCAGGAATTACTCCTAGCAGGATCACTCTCTAAGAGATCATATCTATGCCATGAATTGAACCAGGGAGACTTTGTACAAGGCAAGAGCTTAAGCTTTGTGCATCTCTGTAGCCTAAAATTTGTTTTTGTTTTTGTTTTGTATTTTATTTTGGTTTTTGGGCTACCATACCGGGGCCGCTCAGTGGGTTACTCTCTACTTTTAGCGCTCCGAAGAAATGGGCTCCTGGCCGTCGGGGGACCATATGGGATGCCTTGCCGGGATACGAATTCCAGGTTCGTCTGGAGCCAACGTCTATCAAGGCAAATACCCTACTAGCTGTGCTTATCTCTCCCGGGCCCCTATCATTGCTATTTTTAAAATTTGATTTTGCAACGCTGGTAATCAAACCCAGGACCTGTGGGGGGTAGTTCTCATACCCTCATCCCAACAAAGTGCTCTACTGCTGAACATCCACATCCCCCAGCCTCCAAGACTTTTTTTTTTTTTTTTGGAGAACCAAATTGAAAGAGACTATTTCTAACTAAGAATCATTACATCCAGAAAGTTAGCAGAAGGGATCAAAAACTGTAAGTTTGAACTGATCTACTAGATCAGTGGTGGGCAAAACCTTTTTTTTTCAACTGAGCCAAATTTTCGTCCAATGCCACGACTGAAATTTATTTTGAGAACTACTTTTTTAAAAACCGAAAATACATATGAGTGGTACACTGTTTTTAGATTCAATATGTTTTTATTGAGAATATTCTGCATGCAAGTATCCACATAGGTCGGGAGGATACAAATAACACAACTAATAAAACTAAAGAACTTTAGAACGATAACATTAAATTCCGTAAAATTTGCCTTACAATGGTAGAGAAAATTACATCCTGACAATGGCTGACAAAGTCACAAACACTAATGTGAACATTGGCCTTGGTTCTAATCAGAGCTGTGTGGAGCCGGCAGGGCTCGCACTGACAGAGGCTAAGAGCAGAGTCCTGACTCCTGGAGCGGCCACCCAGCACACAGAAGAGCCGCATTAAAAAGTGGAAAGAGCAGCATGTGGCTCGCGAGCCATGGCTTGCCGACCACTGTACTAGATAATATTGAACACTCTGCAGCACAATGCTATTTTTATTTTTGGGGGGTAGATGGCAGTTGTATCCAAGCGCCCTGGAGGCCACTACCAGAGATACTCAGCAATCAGACTTGTGGTTCAGTATTAGGACCTGAGGTGCAGTGCAGCTTGGGCCCTGCAGTGTTACGGACCTTCAGGGTTTACACTGTTGGAACTTTCTGGGGCTATACACCTGCTCATGTTAGGGAGGTGATGTGGTACCTAGGATTTAATTCTAGTTAATCCTTAACCCCTGTACTACATCCCTATTTTTATGAGTAAAAACTAGCTTTTGTGAAGAATAAGATAAGGAATAAGAATAAGATAAGAAAATCAAAGAACTAGTCTAAAAGAAATGGTTTCTCCTTTTCTTTCATAATTAAGCAGAAAATGACAAATTGTGGGGAAAAACAGTCAGTATTTTCTAAACTGCCAATTGACCCAACTCACCATTTGCTTTCAACCATTTTCTTTGAGTCTGAAGATAACTTTCCAGCATCCTTTCATTGAATAGCATGTATCCCATGAGGTTTCAGAAATGATCACATCTACAAGGCCTCAGGAAGTGAAATTTCCTCAATTTTCCCAGGCAAAACAATAATTTTGCACAAAAGATGATTATGTTTTTACTAGCAGTCTGTAAAAGAATAAAATGTGTACCATTAGTATATAGATTGCCTAATGAAAATGGTTTGTTGTTTGCATGTGGGTATGTTCATACATTTGCCTTTGGGAAATAATGATTTTCAACATATTTCCCATTGTTTCTACTGCAATAAAGATATCACAAAGCTCTATTCAACCACATCTTTATATATAGTTAGTGATCCTGATGCCTTATAAAATTATCCCTTGATCTTTGATTCCAAAACTTAATAATTCAATGTTCATTAACCTTTCATTATAAGTATATTTTACAATTATGTATTCATTTTCTTCCGTGTCTTCTGTTAGATTTAATAACGGTGAACTCTCTTAAAGTAGGAACTTGGAGACATCTATACTTATTATATTTTTTTAAATGCCAAATAGACAAGGACATTTTTTATTATATTTATGTCTTTCTACTGCCTGGAAAAATGTTCCTAACAAATTCCTTACATGCACCAGCATATATACAGAATATACTTTTCCAAGTTGTTGATCCATAAAATGTTTAGAACTATAGAACTCCATTCCTTGTCTTTATTTTATTTTTCTCATTTTATATAGCTAGTGGATATACTAATATTCTATAATGGAAAAAATTCTATAAAATATTCTATATTTTGGTAACTTTTCTCATACACTATACACAATCTTGCATTTTATATGTGCCTTTCACTTTCTTATCACATCTCCATATACCTCTAATTTTTCTATGAAAGTTTTAACTCCCCAATCTCAGCTACTCAAATTTATTAAATGACTTATATACTTATACTTTAAAAATACAGTAATCTCCCCCTGAATAGCCAAAAATACAATGAGAAAAGGAAAAAGGAGGACTTTTCTTCTATCAACTTAAATTCTACTATAAAGCTATGGTAATCTAGAGAGTAAGGTACTTGAACAAAAAAGAGACTTTCAACCCAGGGTATAAAATTGAAAGGTCCATAGAATAGATCTATAGCTAATCTACAACATTGGAGGCTAAGAGGTAGTGTGAAACAAGGAAAATCCATCAACAAAATGTTGGGGAAAGATCAGCAACATGTTTAAATAAGTTTAGATTCCTATATCTATTCCTATATATTCTATTCCTATATATTTTATAATATAAATATTTTTTTCTAATTTTTTCCTTATTTAAACATCTTGATTACACATATGATTGTGATTACGTTTCAGTCATGTAAAGAACACCCCCTTCAACATGCCTACCACCAATGTCCCAAATCTCCCTCCATCCCACCTCACCCGGATCTGTACTCCAGACAGGCTTTCCAATTCGCTCATTCATTCACATGATCATGGTAGTTCGCTGTGCAGTTATTTCTATAACTGCACTCACCACTCTTTGTGGTGTGCTTCATGAAGTGAGCTGGAAGTTCCAGACCTCTTCTCATTGTCTCTGAGGATGGTTGCAAACATGACTTTTATTTTTCTTAAAACTGATAGTTGAGTGAGACTATTCTGCATCTCTCTCTCTCTCTCTCTCTCTCTGTCTCTCTCTCTCCCTCCCTCCCTCCCTCCCTCTGACTTATTTCACTCAGCATGATAGATTCCATGTACATCCATGTATAGGAAATTTTCATGACTTCTGTCTCCTGATGACTGCATAATATTCCATTGTATATATGTACCACATTTTCTATAGCCATTCGTCTGTTGAAGGGCATCTTGGTTGTTTCCAGAGCCTGGCTATTGTGAATAGTGCTGCAATAAATATAGGTGTGAGGAAGGGGTTTTTGTATTGTATTCTTGTGTTCTTAGGGTATATCCCTAGGAGTGGAATTAGGCTGGGTCAAATGGGAGCTCAATTTTCCAGATTTTGGAGAATCTCCATATCGGTTTCCATAGAGGGTTGGATTAGACGGCATTCCCACCAGCAGTGGATAAGAGTTCCTTTCTCTCAACATCCCCACCAGCACTGATAGTTTCTCATTTTTTGTGATGTATGCCAATCTCTGTGGTGGTGAGATGGTAATCTCATTGTTGTTTTGATTTTGCATCTCCCTGGATGATTAGTGACGGAGGAGCATTTTTTTATATGTCTTATGGCCATTGTATTTCTTTTTATCAAAGTGTCTGTTCATTTCTTGCTCCCAATTTTTTTGAAGGAATTAGATGTTTTTTCTTGGTAAAGTTTCTGTCAGTGCCCTGTATATTTTGGATATTAGCCCATATCTGATGGATGTTAGGTGAATAGTTTACTCCCACATCAGTTGGGGAGTGGCTCTTGTATCATGGGCACTTTTTCCTTTGAGGTGCAGAAGCTTCTCAGCTTAAATGTATTCCCATCTGTTGATCTCTGCTTCCACTTGTTTGGAAAGTGCAATTTCCTCCTTGAAGATGACTTTAGTCTCGATGTCATGGAGTGTTTTACCGACATGTTGTTCTATATATCTTATGGTTCATGTTTGTTATCAAGGTCTTTAATCCATTTGGATTTTACCATTGTACATGATGTTAACTGGAGATCTATGTTCACTTTTTTGCAAGTGGCTAACCAGTTCTGCCAGCACCACTTGTTGAAGAAGTTTTCCTTACTCCACTTAAAATTTCTTGCTCCTTTGTCAAAAATTAGGTTATTGTATGTCTGGGGAACAATGTCTGAGAACTCAAGCCTATTCCACTGATCTGAGGGTCTGTCTTTATTCCAATACCATGCTGTTTTAATAACTATTGCTTTGTAGTACAGTTTAAAGTTGGGGAAAGTAATGCCTCCCATTTTCCTTTACCCTAGGAGTACTTTAGCTATTTGAGGGTGTTTATTGTTCCATTTGAACTTCATAAGTGTTTGATCCACTTCTTTGAAGAATGTCATGGGTATTTTTAAGGGAATCGCATTAAATCTGTATAATGCTTTGGGGAGTATTGCTGTTTTAATTATGTTAATCCATGAGCAGGGTACGTGTTTCCATTTCCATGTGTCCTCTCTTATTTCTTGGAACAAGGCTTTATAGTTTTCTTTGTATAAGTCCTTCGCGTTTTTGGTCAAATTGACTCCAAGGTATTTGAGTTTGTGTGGCACTATTGTGAATGGGGTTGTTTTCTTAATGTCCATTTCTTCCTTATTACTATTGGTGTATAGAAAGGCCATTGATTTTTGTGTGTTAATTTTGTAGCCTGCCAACTTGCTATATGAGTCTATTGTTTCTAGAAGCTTTTTGGTAGAGTTTTTAGGGTTTTCTAAGTAGAGTATCATGTCATCTGCAAACAATAAGAGCTTGATTTCTTCCTTTCCTATCTGGATTCCCTTGATATCTTTTTCTTGCCTGATCGCTATAGCAAGCACTTCCAGTACTATCTTGAAGAGGAGTGGTGAGAGCAGACAGCCTTATCTTGTACCAGAATTTAGAGGAAAGGCTTTTAGTTTTTCTCTATTGAGGATAATATTTGCCATTGGCTTGTGGTAGATGCCTTCAACTAGATTGAGAAAGATTTCTTTCATTCCCATCTTGCTGAGGGTTTTTTTTTTAATCAAGAATGGGTGTTGGACCTTATCAAATGCTTTCTCTGTGTCTATTGATATGATCATGTGATTTTTATTTTTCTTATTGTTGATGTGTATAATGTTGATAAATTTACAGATGTTAAACCATCCTTGCATTCATGGGATGAAACAACTTGATCATAGTGTATGATCTTCTTGATGATGCATTGGATACTATTTACCAGGATTTTGTTGAAGATCTTTGCATCTGCATTTATCAGGGATACTGGTCTGTAATTTTCTTTTTTGGCAGAATCTTTGTCTGGTTTTGGTATCAGGGTGATATTGGCTTCATAAAAGCTCTTTGGGAGTGGTTCCTGTTTTCAATTTCATAGAATAAGCCTGGCTAGGATTGGGTAGTAGCTCCTCTTGAAGAGATTTGAAAGAATTCAGTTAGTGAATCCATCTGGGCTTGGGCTTTTCTTTTGGGCAGATGTTTGATTACAGTTTTCAATTTCCTCAATAGGTGATGGGGGTGGTTTAGATATGCTACATCCTCCTTACTTAACTGTTGAAGGTGATAAGTGTCCAAAATTTTTCCATTTCTTCTACGAATCGACGTTTAGTAGCATAAAGTTTCTCAAAGTAGTCTCTGAATTACCCTTTGAATCTCATACAATATCTGTCGTGATCTCCCCATTTTCATTTCTAATTCGGTAATCAGATTTCTCTCTCTTTCTTTGTGAGTTTTGGCCACTGGGTCTATCAATCTTGTTTATTTTTCAAAGAAACAACTTCTGCTTTCTTTGATCTTTCGGATTGCTTTTGTGGTTTTCCCACTTCATTGAGATCTGCTTTCAGCTTTGTTTATTTCCTTCTGTCTTGCTATTTTTGGTTCCTTTGGTTGGTCTTTTCTAATTTTTTGAGCTGCGTCATTAAGTTTTTCAGTATGACCCTTCTTTCCTTCCTGATGTGTTGGCTTGTAGATGCTATAAATTTTCCTCTCAGGGACCGCTTTTGCATGTGTCCCATAGATTCTGGCAGTTTTGTGTCTCTTTATCATTTGTTTCCAGGAAAGTTTTTGATTTCCTTTTTGATTTCATCTCAGGACTCACTGTTTGTTTAGTTAGCAAGAGTGGTTTAATTTCCAATTATTAAAGGTTTTTTCTTCTGTGCGGGCTTTTGTAGTTCACATCTAATTTTCATGAGCTTTGTGGTCAACAAAAGGTAGCCTGCCAAGATTTTATGGAGGTATGTTTTATGTGTCAGCATGTAGATCTATTCTGGAGAATGACCCATGGTACATTGGAGAAGAATGTGTATCGCAGGTTTTTGGGGACGAAGTGTCCTATATATATCTATCTAGTCCCTCTTTTTTTCCATTACTCTTTCAGTGCTAGTATGTTTTTGTTGGATTTCAGTCTGGTTGACCTATCAAGTGTGCATAGGGCCGTGTTAAGGTCTCCCACAATTATTGTGTTATTATTGATTTCTTCTTTCAGATTTGTCAGTAACTGTATTAGTAATTTTCTGGTCTCTCATTGGGTGCATATATGTTTAATAATCTGATTTCTTCCTGTTGCACATATCCCTTGATTAGTACATAGTGTCCATCTTTGTCCCTTACCACTTTTCTGAGTATAAAGTTGGTGTCATCAGATATTAATATGGCCACCCCAGCATTTTTGAGGGTGTTGTTTGCTTGGATTATTTTCCTCCAGCCTTTGATTTTGAGTCTATGTTTGTTCTGACTATTCAGATGTGTTTCTTGTAGGCAGCAGAAGGTTGGATTCATCTTTTTGACCCATTTTGCAACTCTGTGTCTTTTAATTGGAGAATTTAGTCCATTGACATTGAGGGAGATGATTGTCATAGGATTTTATGCCATCTTTGTAGATAAGTTTGCTGTGTTTGTTGGTCTCTCTTGTCTTAGAGTAGACCTGTCAGTTTTTTCTTTAAGGCTGGTTTTTCATCTGTGAAGTTTCTGAGCTGTTGTTTATCCATGAAGCTATGTATTCTTTCTTCAAACCTGAACATGAGTCGGCCTGAGTGCAGTATTCTCAATGAAGCATTCATTTCATTCAATCTATTCACAATATCCCACCACTGTCTTCTGGTTGAGAGTTTCCTGTGACATGTCTGCTGTAAGTCTTAGGGATGCTTCTTTGAATGTAATTTTCCTTTTTGATATTGCTGCTTTCAGTATTCTATCTTTGTCTGTGGGATTTGTCATTGTAACGAGGATGTGTCTTGGGGTGTCTTTCTTTGGGTCTCTTTTAGCTGGTACTCTTCAGGCATGCAGGATTTGACTTTAACTCTGGGAGTATCTCTTTGATGATGTCTTTGACCATTGATTCTTCCTGGAGATCTCCTACCTGGGTCTCTGGGATTCTAATGATTCTTATGTTGTTTCTGTTGAGTTTATCAAAGACTTCTATTTTCATCTGTTCGCATTCCTTGAGTACTTTTCCCATTGCCTGTTCATTTGTCTTAAGGTTCTTTTCCAATTTCTTCTGCTGTGTTGTTTTTCTGCATCTCATCTTCCAGTACTCCGATTCTCTCCTCAGCTGCTGTTACCCTGCTGGCGAGGCCATCCATTGAGGTTTCCAGTTGAGCTGCCGTGTTTTTCAGATCTGTTATTTAAATTTGGAGTTTTCTGATTTCTGTCTTTGTGTTCTGTTCAAATTGGTCATGCTTTCTTTGAGTTCAACAAACATCTTTCATATTTCTATATTAAGTTCCGTATCCAAGAGGTTAATCAGATGGTTGGAATTTTTTAGGTCATTCGAGCTGTCATCTTTATTCTCTGTGCATAGTGTTTGCCTGCGAGGTTTCCCCATTGTCACACTTGTGGTGTGGTTTTTCCTGCATGTTGTGGTGGGGTACATTGGTAAGAAAGAGTGTGCTGCTCTTATGCTGCCTCTAATTGACAGTTTTTTGGGGGGTGCGTTCCCTAGTCCTCTGAGAAGATCTTCAGGTATTCAAGAAACACAGTCAGGCACAGGAAAAATTTTCCTTGAAGTCCTCAGAGTGATCAAAGGCACAGCAGGGCGGAGCCTCTGCAGGCCAGATAGCTCAGCTTATTGGTTGGCGACCCCCACAGCCAGACTTTACTCACTGGGCAGCTTCAAAAT
This sequence comes from Suncus etruscus, assembly GCF_024139225.1. Classification (NCBI taxonomy): domain Eukaryota; kingdom Metazoa; phylum Chordata; class Mammalia; order Eulipotyphla; family Soricidae; genus Suncus; species Suncus etruscus. Next base: position 67,810,340 of record NC_064848.1, on the reverse strand, counting down.
GCAGTTTTTGGGGGGTGCGCTTCCTAGGCCTCTGAGGAGACCTTCAGGTATTCAAGAAACTCAGACAAGCACAGGAGAAATTTCCCTTGAAGTCCCCAGAGTTATAAATATATTTTAAAATAAATTTTAAATGGAATAAAGACCTTGATATCAGACCTGAATTCACTCATTAAATGAGGAAAACATAGACTCTTCATGACATTGATTCTATATGCATCTTTAACCATTTTTGGTTTTTTGGTTTTTGGGTCACACCCGGCAATGCTCAGGGGTTACTCCTGGCTCTATGCTCAGAAATGGCTCCTGGCAGGCTCAAGGGACCATACAGGATGCTGGGATTTGAACCACTGACTTTCTGCATGAAAGGCAAATGTCTTGCCTCCATGTTATCTCTCCAGCCCCATCTTTAACAATTTAATACCATTGATTCAGAAAACAAAAGATAAATACATGGGACTACATCAAATTAAGAGGCTCCTGTCCCACAAAAAAAAAATTCTTGACCTGAATAAAACGACATTAAACAGACCAGGAGAAAACATTTTCTCACCACTCATCTGACAATGGCTCAATACTTTCATCTTAATCAAAGTGTTTATAAAACTTAATAATAATAAACCCTATGCAAAAATGGGTGGAAGGGATGAGCAGGAACTTCTTCAAAGAGTACATAGATCCCAGTTAGGTATATTAAAATGATATATACCATTGATAACCAGAGAAATACAAAGTAAACAACAATGAGGTATCATCTCACTCCAGTGAGATTGACATATATAAAAAGAGTAAAAGGCAATTGTTGTTGGCATGGATCTTGGGAAAAAGTAATCCTTGTTCTCTGCTGGTAGGAATGTTACCTGATTCAGTCTTTTTTTAAAAACAATATGAAAACTTTTCAAAAATCTAAAAATTGAACTTATATACATAACTTACCAATTTCATTTTTTGGAACATACTTCAAATACCCAAAAACTCTATTCTAAGGAGATATTTGTATTCCTATGTTCATTATAACACTATTCATATTAGCTAAAGTCTGGAAACAACCCAAATGTCCAAGAACAGATGACTGGGTGTAGAAACTATAATATGCATGCATGATAGTATACTTTCTGACTTTAAGATGTAATCATGCAATTTTCTACTATATGAATGAAACTGAATAGAATTAAGTAATCCAGAAAAAGAGGGGCAGACACAGAATGGTCTCTATCATATGTTAGGTATAAAAAGGCACAGTAAGAGATTAAAAAATGAGTGAAAGCAACAGAAATAAGAACTGTTCTATAGAACTAAGTTTATTGTGGCAGTGCTATATTCCATATACAGAGGGGTAAGGAGTAATGAAATAGTGAATTAAGGAAAGAGGCAGAGTGATGGAGAACTCTTAGAAAATAATGGAGGGGAATTATATACTCTAGTAGAGGAAGTGGGATATTTAAATGAATGCATAAAATCTTGTCATTGATAGTATTGTAAACAAAGAAAAAGTTAACAAACTTATTTAATTCATTAATCTTTGATTTAAGGAAAAGCATTGAAAAAATACCATTTAGCCATGTCATCCATTGTGAACATTTTCTCATGCGTAAGTCTCTTGGAATTCTATTCTGTGAAAACAAGGCCTAAATGTCCCAGCATTTGTACCCTGATAATTACTACCCCTCTGAGAGTGACATTTTTAGGTTTCTTTTCTCTTCCTACATTGACTTCTGCCATCATTTGTACATTTCTACCTGTGTTATTGATCATCTAAATATTTTCAGTATTTTTAACCTCAATACTTCATGAAAACTAATTTTCTCTAAATTTCTAAATTTCCTTTAATAATATTTTCTGGTTTTTGTTACTTAATTTGTTTTGCTCACTAATATCACAATCTTCATTATCCTGAAGGAATGATGCTTCCTACCTCTCAATTGTACTCAATTTCCATTTTTCCTTTTTGCCTGATTCACTGTTCCAAAGAGCTTTCAATATAAAAATTAAAAAATGTTAATATAATTTATGTCTTATTAATTAGAAATTAATTAAGAAATTAAGAAAAAAGTGGATGGTACCAGGGGCAAAGCAGTCTCATGAGCATTGAGTAAAAGTGAAAAATAATCACACCTAAATACCCAAAGTCAACAACAATAGAATCAGATACCCAAACTACACCAAACTATACACAAAAGGGACTTTTTACACTAGCAGTTTAAGGACTAAGGGTGGAGGGATAGGATGCATTCTGGGAACAGGGAGGAGGGAAGTCAACACTGGTGGTGGGAATTGCCCTAATTCACTGTTACTATGTACCTTAAGTATAACTGTGAAAGACTTGTATGTAATTCACGTTGGTCTCAATAAAAATTAAAAAATAGTTTATGTAATGATAATAAAATATTCCTATTTCATAAGCCAGTTTGAGTATAAATGAGATTAAGCATTATTAAGAGCATTAATATATTAAAATTAATATTTTATCATATAGTTTTTATTCAGTAAAAAACAAAAAATTACCTGCAAATGAACAAAAATATAAAAATAAAGACCATTTGTATTCCTATAATTTGGATATAAAAGGGTATATTTACTAAAAGATGTTTAAATGTATCACTTTATCAAAAATAATATTTTATAGTACATATTTTATAGTACATACTTTATAGTAATACATTATTCTTTTTATACAATTGTATTTTAGATCAGTTCTCCAAATCTTTTATTTCATGATATAAATTAAAAAATAACAATAAGTGACCAGAGAAATAGTACAACAGGTGAGGCACATGCCTTGTATGTGGCTGAACCCAGCTTGATCCCAAAAATGGGTCCAAACACCAAAATGGGTCCTCTGAGCACTGCTAGGAATGATACTTGACATAGAGCCAGAATAAGTATTGAGCAATGCAGAGGGTAGCCACAAATAAATAATAATATTAATAAATAATTTAAAGCATCTCCAAGATGACATGAAAATAGCCAATAAGTATATGAAAAATTGTTCATGGACACTGTTTCTTAGGGACATGCAAACCAAGTCATATTCATGAGACTGTCATATCAAAAATACCATACACAACCAGTGCAGAATAGGTTATGGTAAAAAACAAACTGATTCACAACTCATTGAATGTTATTTGAATTTAGCCTCTATTGAAAATAGTGTGGAGTCTTCTCAAAAAACTAAGTATAGTACTCTGAAATAACCCAGTGATTTCACTTTTTGCAATATATTTCTAAAACTCAGAATCATTAATAATCTGCACTTTCTATGCACTGCTTAGTACTACAGCCAGGACATAAAAACAGCCCTAATTTTCAATGAGAGATTAATGGATTTAGAAGTTGTGGCATATAACACAAAAAAATGGTATGTACCCACAAGGAAAAAAAAACAAAAACAAAATCTTGCAGTTTGCTGCCGGTTGGATGGGTATGGAGAATATAATGCTAAGTGAAATTATCCAGATGGAGAGAAGGAACCAAATGATCTCGATTTTCATGATGTTTAAAAGAAACAGGGATATAGATAATATCTACTGGTAACAAGCAATGAGGGCTAAAGCACAAACTATGAGCAGTAGGTTAGTGGAAATTGGTTGACAGAAAATAATACAGGAAAGGAGACGGCCATGGGCACTAGAAGTGGTAAAATGAGATGAGGTGATTAATTGTACACCAAGATTATAAATTTAAACATTATTGTAAACACCTTCCAACTATAATAAAAATTTAAAAATAATGTTCTTTGCACATGGGGTTCACTTGGAAAGGACGTTTACAACTTGAGATATTTAAGTTGGGAGTTGTAGCCAACAGTCTGACCAGCTCTCATAAATGTCAAGAATTTCAGTCCCTTAATATTAGCAAAATTTCTTTGAAAATAGTTTTGTATATTTTCTATGATTGTTCTGTAATATATTTTATTAGAATATTTTATAGATTTATCTTAATTCATTTAATCAACTACATGATTGAACATTTAAATTATAGTAAGATATTTTTATATTAATATAATGACCACAAGGCATTTAAGTCTGTATATACACTCCCTTTAATTTCACTTCCTTCAAACTTAAAGGGCATATGGTTTTAAGGATTTCTGATTTACATTGCTTTATTGAGTGAAAGGAATTCCATTTCTAAATTTCAATCCCTATCTAAATTTTTACAAAACGGCCTCTTTCAACCCATTTATCAATCAGGCCAGCATGCCAAATGTGGAAGTTTTTCTGGAGGAGCCACTAGTATAGGATACCTAATCATGATGTGGGTCAGATGGTGAGAATTTATAGAAAACATTCCTAGATATTTGAACCTGTTAAGAAATCAGAGATATCTAGTTATACTTCAGAAAAAATGTAAGAGCTATCAGCTATCATATTGGACTTAAAGAAAAATTTCAGTTGAATTATTTGACTGATAGAGAAAACTTGTAGAACCAAGGAGATAATATAGCAGTTGGGCTGTCTTTCACACAGCTAACCTGTGTGCAATACTTAATAATCTATATCATTCCACAAGCATTGCAAAGAATGACTTCTGGGGTCAAAGCCAGGAGTAAGCCCTGAGCACTGTTAGGTGTGGAATCCAAACAAAAAGTAGCAACAACAAAAATCAAATCCCAAAAAGGACATTTGTCCAAATGCCCATTGACATATGAGTATAATGAAATTGAGGAATATAAACATAATGAAATACAACTCAGTGATAATGAAAGATAAAATCTTGTACTTCGCTACAATATGGATGGAACTAGATGGTGTCATATTAGGCAAATTAAGTTAGAAAGAGAAAAATACCAAATGATCTTCAAAGAATAGACAACTTAAATGCTCATCCACAGGTAACTGGCTAAAGAAGCTATGATAGATTTACTGAATACTATTCTATTCTTTTTATTTTTAAAATTTTTATTGTGACCAAAGTGCATTACAAATCTTTCACTGCATCATTTATGGTACATAGTGACAATGAATGAGGGGCATTCCCACCACCAGTGCTATCCTCCCTCCGCCCCTGTTCCCAGTATGCATCCCATATCTCCCTCCTCTACCCCCCAGTATGCTAGTGCAACTGGTCTCCACTTTACAGCTTGTTGTAGATTGAGCATCCATTCCACCATCATTGGAGATAAAAAGGATAAGAAAAAGGGGAGAAAGAAATTTGGTGACAACAACCAAAAAAAGAAAGAAGAGAGAGAGAGAGAGAGAGAGAGAGAGAGAGAGAGAGAGAGAGAGAGAGAAAGAAAAATGGAAGAAAAAAGAAAAAAAATGGACCTGGCAAATAAAAAAAATCTCTAAATAATAACCACAAGTGTGAAAAAGAGAAAAGTGGAAGAGAAAAGAGAAGAAAAATAAAGTTAAAAACTAACAAATCAAAACAAAACAAGAAAAAGTATGGGTGCTGGAGTGGTAGAGTTTGGCGTTCCCCCCACTTTTTTTTTTTTTTTTTGCATAGACACTGTAAGCATTGAGGGAGAAAGAGAATTCCCATGGCCTAAGAGATTCAGGGTTTCTCCATCTTTGAAGCATGCCATCATGGGGTCAAACCCTGGCTCCATATATACTCATTACCCCATCCCAAAGGCTTTTTTGTGAGGCCAGGAAAGTTTCCTTTCGGTTGTGTTTGAGAAAATCAAGCCACAGTAGCTAGTGATCTTGGTATTTGCGCAGGTTATAGCTCAGGGTCTAGGATAGAGTCTCTAGGTCTTAGAGGTTCCTATCCATCATTGTTGTGGTGTTCAGTTTTCTGTAACACTTGCTCCTTGTTTTTGTTCAGTTCCTAAGCCAAAGCCTAGGATATTATGGATCCAAAGGTTCTGCTCAGTCTCTGTTGTCCAAGTTGGACCTCTGCAATAAGACATCTTGTTGTTGTTGTTTTTTATGTGTCCTGGACTATAGCCTAGGGTAGGATTTTCCTTATTAGTCCCAAGGTAGGCTCTGTTCAGTCACAGTTGTCAAAATCATTTTTTTGTTGTTAGTGCTCTTATTTTTCACAGTTCAAAGGACGATATCTCTTCTGATTTCCATTTAGTGTTAGGTGATGTGATAGGACAGCCTGGTCTTAGGTCAAGTTTTTCTTTCCTCGTTGTCATATCAAAACTGGCACAAATTGGTGCCAGAGTAGTGTTATAAATCTCCCAATGGAGCTTAGTTCCTGGTGGTGTTGCCCGGAGCTGTATCATTTCTACGTCGGGGATCTGGGGTTTCAGATTGGACTAACACAATCCAATCTCCTGGGGTCTGATTGTATCCACATGACACATGTTCAGGATGGGAGGCACTCTTCTGCTATAAAAAGTGAGTTTTTATCCCTAGAAGATAAGATCTTGTTTCTGTGTCTATGGTTTCCCCCCCCTTTTTTTTACTGTGCCCATACAAAAACATATGGTGTAATATTGTGCTGCTGGTGCTATTCTGGGCAAGGATGACAGGCTGCATACACAGTCTCTGTCGTCTGGTTTTGTTCTGAGCTTTTATCCCAGTCAAGGCTTTTTGTACCAAGCAGCACCAAAAATGGTAAGGATAGAGAAAAAATGTATATATTAAAATAGAATAAATAAAACTGAGTTAAAAAGAAAAGGTATTCGAATAAAACAAGTGGTGGAGGAGGCTACTTGTATATTTAGGAATACACATCTTAAGATGTATTGTTATACAGGTATTGAGCTTCCATAGGCAATATAAGACTCCCAATTAAGTCTTTTGATATATTCTTGTGGGGAGTAAAAGCCAAGGTACTTTTAGATTCACAGGCCTTGGAATTGAGTTTGAGAGATGTTTTGCTGCATTATGAGACCATATAGTGTCTTTGAACTGGGAGTTTTGCTGAGGCCAATTCCTATATCTTGCAACAGTCCATGATTTGGTGGGGGTGAGAGGGCCATCAAGATTGAGTCATCAGGCGTGCTGGTTGTAGTTCTTTGCCGATGTATGAGAACGGGGACCCAGAGGGTGCCTTTCACTGAGGAGCTGGAAGGTGGTCTGTTGGGGCAGGGGTCAATTTTGGTGCCTACCGAGTTAGGAACTGAGGGTAAAGAGGGTTAAATTAGGAGAAGATAACAGATCAGGATTGAAAAATGAAGAGATAGAGGAGAAACAGGGGTAGGGAAGAGGCAATACATGACAGGGGCTATATACAATACATATATATGAATTGTTTGTTATTTCGGCTTGGAGTAAGTACAGAAAGTCACGTCCATAAAGACTGATTTTAAAGATCCAAATCTTTGGTGTTCCGTTTCCTTTCCTAGGAACAGTCTAAAATGAAGAACATTTTTAGATAATGCTTAAAAAGTATATTTGTCGCTTGGGCACATTGCGCCTGCACAGATATAAAAATGAGTATTAGTAAGAAAAGACACTGCTGCAAGGGTCCAGTATGAATACAGGAGGATTTTCCATCCTCCCTCCTCCCCCCAGAGCCCAGTTGCCAAACCTAGCCCTGAAGACCAGTTTGGCATGGGGGGATCTCGGTCTCCTGGACTAGGTGGTCAGCCCAGGAGGCCATTGGCCAGCTGTCTGCCCAGATTCCCAGCCATACCCATAGGAGAGGAGCAGGAATCCTGGCACGTGGGATTTTCTGGGTCCAGCTGCAGCCTTCCTCTCTAGTTTGAAAAAGAATGGAATTGGAGTTTCCCTCCTCCCCCCTCCCCCCCAGAGCCCAGTTGCCAAACCTGGCCCTGAAGACCAGTTTGGCATGGGGGATCTCGTTCTCCTGGACTAGGTGGTCAGTCCAGGAGGCCATTGGCCAGCTGTCTGCCCAGATTCCCAGCCATACCTGTATATTCTATTACATAAAATTATGCAATTATGTCTTGGGGGGGGTAAATGAATGGAAGTACAGGAATCCTATTTTTGTCTTTTTAAGGCCACACCCATGGTGTTTCAGAGTTAACCCTGGTTTTGTTCAGGTGAGGAGAATTGATCCTGCAAAGGATGTGTAAAGGACCATCCTGTGTAGGTGACAGCACCTGAGCCATCTGCATACAAGGCATGTGCTCAGTCCTTTGAGTTCACTCCTCAGCCCAGAGGTGATAAGGTGGGTAAAATGAAGTAAAAGACAATTCCAGGTAGTTTCATTTGTTGAATATGAATTACTACAGCAAATAAACTGGTGAATAACAATACCTAAAATTAGTAAAAAAAAAAAAAAAAAACAAACCCTGGTGTCCAGGAGGAAAAGGGAAGAGGGAGATGAGTGAGCAGAAGTATTTTTCAGAGGTGAGATGGTTGTGGAACTTTGGCAATGTGACAGGTGACAGTTATACACAAAACCTCGAATGTTCCATAATATTCTAAGTCAGTGGTTAATGCAAATATTAAAAATTATAAAAATAGAAGTGAATATTGGGGCCAAACTGTGGTGCAAGTGGTAGGGTATTTGCCTTGTACGTACTAACTTAGGACCATGGTTTGATCCCCCAGCATCCCATATGGTCTCCCAAGCCAGGAGCAATTTCTGAGTGCATTGTCAGGAGTAATACTGAGTGTCACCGAGTGTGGCCCAAAAAGCAAAAAAATATGTAAATATTAAAATTACAAATAAAGAGTATGAAGCAGCATTTTACTGTCTCTTCTTTTTCCTTAATACTTCCTCAAAATATGCCTACCCCCTTGCCTGTAATAAAAGATGCTGAGTACTATGCAGGACCCTCTTGAACCACTGGTGCTCAATTACTAGTGTGCAGAAATCAGGGCATTTGAAAGTATGTTTTCAAGGAAGAGTAAATGGGTCCCTGGAGGAATGAGTTAGATATGAGTGGAAAAAAAAAGTCCTTGCAAACAAAATTAGTTGGAAAATGAGAGTGAGAAAAAAAATAGCAAATGAGGATGAAAGGTGCAAAAAGAAGGGAGGAAGAAGAGACTTCTTATTTTTCTATTTTCCTCCTTGGGGTTATTGAAAAGCCACTCTTGTGACAAGAATGTTCTCTACACTAAACAAATGTATGTCCATGATCATTGCAGAAACTCTAAAGATGAAAAAAGAAAGTCACATAAAACTTTTATGAAACAAATAAAGCCAACCTCCTGCTTTTTCTCTCTCCCTCTCTCTTTCTATCTGTCTCTCCCTCTCTCCCTCTCTTCCTCTCTCTTACTCTCTCTCTCCCTTTCTCCCTCTCTCTTACTCTCTCTCTCTCTCTCTCTCTCTCTCTCTCTCCGTGACAACTATTGTACTTGTAGCTGTTTTGTTTTCTTCAGTTGATTTTCCAGAATATTCGACAACCAGGCAAGAAGGAATCAAAAAGACAGACAAGTTGCTTTCTAGACTTGGGAAGAATTCTTTTAACCAACTTACAAAATAGTCATAAAAATATGTGACATCTGTAGAAGCAATTCATAGTCTTGTGTGTGTGCCCTTGGGTGGGAACTATATTTTACATATGCTCTTAGATGATTTAATTGTTCTTGATCACAAAGTTTTCCTCTGTAGAATGTGTATATCTGACAGCAGGTGCCATGTTTACTTTGCCCATCTAGCAGAGTTTTTGGCACATGGAAAACATCCAGCACTGGTTAATTATACAGCTAACCTTGAAACTCAAATTTCCATCTTAGTGGGGAGAGTTATTGTCACCACACTGGCATAGGTCAATGAGAAAAGATCAGTTTCTCCCTCTGTCTCTCAAATCTGGGTCTCTGGTACCAGGTAAATAAAGAATTAAATGTAAAAGGAATTTAAGGCTATTCTTTTATATCTCATAAATGCTAGCAAGTCTGACAACTGTGAGAGAATGATTCAGATGTCTGGGGAAATGTTTAATCATGAGAATTCTAAGGAATAAAATGTTACTAAGTATTCAGTTTGACATACTCTTCCAAGTTTTCTACCTTCCAATATCTGAGTGCTATTTCACAAGACTGTAAAACATTGATATTGCAAATGTTATAATGAAAAGAAGTCATGTCTGCTGCAATTGATGATTGGCCTGTGAATAGAGAAGTCATGTATCTATTTGTAAATGCTTTTAGAGATCCTGAATATATATGTACACATATAATTTATATTCATGTGTTTGAATCTATATATATAGTTCCCTGTATTATATTGTAAAGAATATCTTATATTTAATTCATTAACAAAGGAAATATCTGTCAGATATATTTTAATATTTTACCTGTAAAATTATTCTTTGGCATTTTATTTATTTTGAGTTAAATTTTTTATTATTTATATAATTACAATTAGGATGAACTTCAAGAGAAGTATGGATTGTTGAAATATATTTCTTCTTCAAAAGTTTATGTTCAGGGTTGGAGTGGTGGCGCTAGAGGTAAGGCATGTCTGCCTTGCATGTGCTAGCCTAGGATGGACTGCAGTTCAATCCCTCAGCATCCTATATGGTCTACCCAAGCCAGGAATAATTTCTGAGCGCATAGCCAGGAGTAACCCCTGAGTGTCAATGGGTATGACCCAAAAACAAACAAAAAAACAAAAAAATAAAGTTTATGTTCAGATGGAATACTGAATAATGAAACTGTAGAATATAAAGAGTAAGAAGGCAGTTTTGAGGGCCAAGATATACTGAATCAAGGCACCACATTGGTTTGTTGCTGATTTTGCTCTTCAATATTCTTCAAGTATCCTTTGTTGGTTTGTCACTCTATATATCACTGTTGGTAGATTTTCCATTTTCTCCCTGAGCATTTCCAGCTATTTATGGAGGGGTTTGTTTTTTGGTGGGAGGGGCTGAGTGGAAGTTGATTTATACACACTCTCAATGACAGAAAAGATGTCTTCCAGGGGTATGTGCTTTCCTGGAGCTACTTGGCTTCAAGTTTCTTGTCTCCACTTCCAGCTTGGGACTCTGGGAGGCTGAGGTGGGGGGGGGGGGAGTTGTCGATAGGCAGAGAAAGCCTCCCAGGGGCTGTTCAGATCGAAATTGTGGAACTCCTGTGCCAGCTCCACCGGCTTGGTCAGCTCCACTTAGCCTGACAAGGGAAAATCTCTTCTCAAGTGATGGCCCTCAAATTACCTTTAAAAAGGTAATTTGGGGCCTCTGAGTTCTCACTCACAGACTCACACTGGTTCTTCACAGGTTCCTGGTTCAGTCATTTTTTTGTCCACACTGATCTCTGGTTTCATCCCTTGAAGATCATGATAGTGTCTTTCTGATTCTGTCTCTATAAGTCCAGCATTGTTGACACTTCAGGACTGTCGCTAATTCTGTCTTCTCTCACTGGGCCTCTTTAGGTCTGATCCTTTGACTTTACTTAGTTCATAACTATATACACATGGGTAAGAACTGCTGTGTCTGGCATGTACATATGATGGGTCAAAAAAATAAGCTGCTGTACATTTGAGCATAAGCATGGAATCATAGAGGAAGTTACCCTACCAGAGCTTCCTTTTATTTTTTATTAATATTTTTATTTAAACACCTTGATTATAAACATGATTGTAGTTGGGTTTCAGACATGTAAAGAACACCCCCTTCATCAGTGTAACATTCCCATCACCAATGTCCCAATCCCAACCCCAGAAATTTTCTCTGTTTGACATTTCCATGTTCTCTATAGTGAGACTTAAAAGGACCAATTAAATTTACTATATAACCCCTCCCTTTCCTTGCCTTTCCACTGTAACCCTATGGTGCTCAAGGATGCCCTTCATTTACAGGCTTGCTGGCTTATTACTGGTGTCCTGGAGGCTGTTTTTGTCTGTTGCTCTTTCTTTCTATTTCTTTTCCCTGAGATGTATTGTTTCCTTCTTTATTATTATTTGGGGGGGTGGTGGCCACACTCAGTAATGCTTAGGGGTTATTCCTGGCTATGCGCTCAGAAATTGTTCCTGGTTGGGGACCATAGGAGATGACGGTAGATCAAACCACGGTCCGTCCTAGGTTAGCGCGTGCAAAGCAAACACCCTACCACTTGCGCCACCACTCGGGCCCCAGTCATCTTTATTATTTTTAAATAATAATTACTTTAAGCATTATAGTTACAGAATTATTCATGGTTGAATTAGTCAAACAATATATACCTTCCCTTCACCAGTGCATGTTTCCTATCACCAGTGTTGCAAATATACTTCCTACCCCTTTCCCCTGCCTGCCTCTGAGCAGGCATTTAACTGTTCTCTCTCTCGCTCTCTCTCACTCTCTTTCTCACTCTCTCTCTCCCCCCTCTCCCCCCCTCTCTCTCTCCCTCTCCCCCCCTCTCGTTCCCATATTAGAATTGTGGTTTGCAAAATTTCCTTTGGGCCACACCCATTTGATGAGGGGTTACTCCTGGATATGTGCTCAGAAATTGCCCCTAGCTTGGAGGGGACCATATGGGACACTGGGGCGCTTGCAAGGCAGATGCTTTACATCTAGTGCCACATCTCTGGCCCCTATTTGCAATATTTTTAATGAAGGAGTACTATGTATATCATTTTATCCCCTTTCAGCACACTGGTTTTTTTTTTTTTTTTGCTTTTATTTATTTTCAGAAAAGTCAGTTTCAATTATGATCGTCATAATGGATCCTCCTCTACCCTAACTGCAAAACTGGCACTTTGTTGCAAGCTTACTGCCATGATTGGTCCTCCTGGCCCTCATTTCTTTTGTCTCTGGTTACTACCATACTATCTGTTATCTTATGTTGGGTTATACCTTATTTTACCTAAAACAAAGTTTATCCCAAAGTTACTTTGTATCTGCTTATTTACAACTTAGTTTCACCCAAAACAAAGAATGTCTTACTTGTAAACCTGGGTGCGTTTATTGCTCAACCAAGGGGGTGATCAATTAAAACAGTAGTTCTGTCAGGCAGTGAGTTCCATACTAGTAAAGACTGCCAGACTACACGTGTTTACCCCTCAGCCTGGTTTGGGTTATTTCTTTTGTGTCCCTGATTCAGACTCGTTCACCTGTTCTTGGAGATATGGTGCATGGGGTGATTTTACAATCATATCCCACAGAAGAATGAGATTATTATATGTCTATCCCTCTCCCTCTGACTCTTTTCACTCAGTATAATAATCTCCATATTCATCCATATATAAATAAAATTCATATCTTCATTTTTCCTAATAACTGCATATTAATGGAGGTAAGGCCTTGCATGCAGAAGGTTGGTGGTTCAAATCCCGGCATCCCATATGGTCCCCTGAACCTGCCAAGAGTGATTTCTGAGCATAGAGCCAGGAGTAACCCCTAAGCGCTGTCGGGTGTGACCCAACCCTTCCCCGCACACACACACAAATAGCTGCCTATTATTCTGCGGAGTCAGTTTCCCTGGAGTGACACCTGCCTTCAACCTTGAATCTGCCACAGTATTACACTGTGTTCAGGTTCATTCTGACTCTAGAATGGATGGGTCAGGTAGATGGGATGTTGCTAAAGAAACAGTCATGGGAGAAGGTGCATAAGGAACAGGGGTTTGAGCAGCTTCTTGTATCTTACAGAGCCAGCTTCTAACTGAGCTTCTTTCCCTGTCACTTATATTATCTAGGTTTATCAGAAAATAGGTAATTCGGGGGGATCTCAGTGGTGGTGTCGAACCACTGGAGGGAGCTGGAGTGGCTTGAGCGAGTCATGGTGACCAAGACCATATGTGTGCTGAAGGGCAATGGCCTGGTCAAGGGCACCATCCACTTCGAGCAGCAGAGAAATGGGCCTGTGAATATGTCGGGCTCCATTTCCAGATGCACTGAAGGTTAGCACGGATTCCACGTGCATCCATTTGGAGATAACACACAAGGCTATACCAGCGCAGGACCTCACTTTATCCTTTCGCCAAAAAGCATGGTGGGCCAAAGGACCAAGACAGGCATGTGGGAGACCTGGGCAATGTGACCGCAGGCAAAGAGGGCCACTGTGTCTATCCAGAATGCCATGATCACTCTCTCTGGGGAGCATTCCATCATTGGCTGCACCATGGTGGTCCATGAAAAAGAAGATGACTTGGGCAAAGGTGGAAATGAAGAAAGTGCAAAGACAGGAATGTGACTGTCCTAGTAAACTATCTGTTATCCTGCTCTGTAGAAATTGCACTCAGTAACATTAAACACTGTAATCATAAAAGAAGAAGAAGAAGAAGAAGAAGAAGAAGAAGAAGAAGAAGAAGAAGAAGAAGAAGAAGAAGGAAGAAGAAGAAGAGAAAGAAGAAGAAGAAGGAAGAAGAAAAGAAGAAAGAAGAAGAAGAAGAAGAAGAAGAAGAAGAAAGAAGAAGAAGAAAGGAAGGAAGAAGAAGGAAGAAGAAGGAAGAAGGAAGATGAAGGAAGAAGGAAGAAGAAGGAAGAAGGAGGAAGAAGGAAGAAGAAGGAGGAAGGAGGAAGAAGGAAGAAGAAGGAAGAAGAAGGAAGAAGGAGGAAGAAGGAAGAAGAAGGAAGAAGGAGGAAGAAGGAGGAAGAAGGAAGAAGAAGGAAGAAGAAGGAAGAAGAAAGAAGAAGAAGGAAGAAGGAAGAAGAAGGAAGAAGGAAGAAGAAGGAGGAAGAAGGAAGAAGAAAGAAGAAGAAGGAAGAAGGAAGAAGAAGAGAAGAAGAGGAGAAGAAGAAGAAGAAGAAGGAGGAGGAAGAGGAGGAGGAGGAGGAGGAGGAAGAGGCCGGAGAGATAGCATGGAGGTAATGCAGGACGGTGGTTCGAATCCTGGCATCCTATTTGGTCCCCTGTGCCTGCCAGGAACGATTTCTGAGCATAGAGCCAGCAGTAACCACTGAGCGCAGCCGTGTGTGACCCCCCCCCCAAAAAAAAAGAGGTAATTCACCTAAGGACCAGAGTTGATTTAATTATGTTAATTAAGCCTAGGTGGATCCCTAATCAAGGCTGGGTGGGTTTTTACAAATCAAAAAGAGTGGAAGGAGGAAAGGAAAAGCAAGGAGTTGTCTAAGAATCAAATACAGGTGTCTACAATATTCCATTGTGAAGATGTACCACAGTTTCTTTAGACACTCCTCTGTTTTTGGACACTTGGGTTGTTTTCAGATTCTGGCTATTGTAAATAGTGCTGCAATGAGTAAAGCAATGCAGAGGGCTTTTCTGTATTGTGTTTTTGGATTCCTAGGGGCCAGAGAGATAGCATGGAGGTGAGGTGTTTGCCTTGCATGCAAAAGGATGGTGGTTACAGTCCCAGCTTCCCATATTGTCCCCCTAGACTGCCAGGAGTGATTTCTGAGCATAGAGCCAAGAGTAACCCCTGGGTGCTGCCAACCAAAAAACAAACAAACAAATAAACCTAGGGCATATTCATAGGAGTTGTATTGCTGGATCTAGTAAAAGCTCAATTTCTAGTTTTTTTTGAGGAATATCCATATTGTTTTCTAAAAAGTCTGAGCCAGTCTACAGTCCCACTAGCAGTGAATGGGAATTCCTTTCTCCCTGCATCTGTGGCAGCAAAGGCTGTTCTTGTTCTTTGTGACATATGTCAATCTTTTTGGTGTGAGATGATACCTCATTGTTTTGACTTGTATATCCCCGATGATTAATGTTGTGGAGCATTTTTTTTTATGTGCCCTTTGGCCATTTGTATTTCTTCTTTGAAGAAATGTCTGTTCTTTTTTTCTCTCTATTTATTTTTTGGGGGAATTTGATATGATTTACTTCCTGTTCAGTTCTGTCAGTGCTTTTTTATATCTTAGATATTAACTCCTTGTCTGATGAGTATTGGGTGAATAGGTTCTTGCATTCTATGTGTAGTTTTTTTTTTATTTAAGCACAGTGATGACAACATTGTTCATTGTTGGGTTTCATTCTTAGTATATACACCATCCATCACCAGTGCACCCATCCTGCCACCGATGTCTCCCATTTCACTCCCACCCCACACCGACCTATTTCTAGGACAGAAAATATATTTCTCTTTCTCTTTTCTTTTTGTCACTGTGTTTTGCATTATAGTTAATGGAAGGGTACCTTGCATGTCACTCGTCTTTCAAAGCAAAGTATTTTTTTTATACAGTAATCAATTCCAACTATCATTGTCATAATAGACCCTTTTCTACTCTACCTGCATTCACTGCTCTTTGTGGTAAGCTTCCTATCCTGGTCTGGATATCCTGACCCATATATATCTCCATTGTCTATGGATGTTATTATCATACTCTTTCTTGTTATTCTTATAACTCATAAATAAGTGAGATTATTCTGTCTACTCCTTTACCTCTCATTTCACTAGGCATAATAATCTTCATATCTATCCATAAGCAAATTCATGGCTTCATTTCTCCTAAAGGCTTCAGAATATTTCATTATGTAGATGTACCACAGTTTCTTTGGCCACTCATTTGTTTTTGGGTATCTGGTTTGTTTCCAGTTTCTGGCTATTTTAAATAGTTTTTCAATGAAGGAAGATAGGAGTGCAGAGGCATTACTGTATTTTTTGTGTTCCTGGAATATATCCCTGGGAGTGATATTGCTGAATTATATGGAAGCTAAACTTCTATAATTTTAAGGAATGTCTATAATGTTTTCCAAAAAAGGCTGAATTAGTCTGCATCACCAGCAGCAATGAGTGAGTCTTTTCTTCCTTTCTCTCTGCACCTGCATCTGGTTATTCTTGGTTTTTTTTTTTTGTTTGTTTGTTTGTTTGTTTTTGTGATGTGTGACAGTCTCTGGGGTATAAGATGATATCTTTGTTGTTTTGATTTGCAACTCCCTGATCATTAGTGATGTGAAGCATTTTTTTTTGTGCCTGTTGGCCATCTGTATTTTTTCTTTGAGGAAATATCAATTAATTTCTTTTCCCCATTATTTGATGAGGCTAGATATTTTTTGTAAAGTTCAATCAGTGCCTTGTATATCTTAGATACTAATCTCTTATCTGATGGTTATTGGGTGAATAGTATTTCCCATTCTGTGACTAGCCTTTGTATCCTAGTCACTGTTTCCTTTAAAGTTCAGAAGCTTCTTAGTTTAATGTAGTAAAAATTTTAATGTAGTAAAAATTTGTTTATTTTGCTTCCATTTGATTGGCCTCTGGTATTTCATCCTTGAAAATATCTTTAGCCTCAATGTCATAGCATGTTCCATGTCTTCCTTCATATACCTTATGGTTTCAGGTTTGACATTAAGGTTGTTAATCCATTCTGATTTGGCCTTTATGAATGTTGTTAAGAAAAGGTTTGTGTTCATTTTTTGCATGTAGTTGACCAGTTTTTTGACCAGATTCTTTACTTGCTCCCCATTGTATTTCTTGCTCTTTTAAAATTTAATTATTCATAAACCTGTGGATCCATCTCTGTAATATTTAAGTCTATTCCATTCTGATTCTAATACCATGTGATATTAATGACTAGAGCTTTATATTTAAAGTTGGGGAAGGTGATGGTGATTCATTTTTTATACCTTATTTAAAGACCTTGACTACATACATGAATGTGTTTGGGTTTCAGTCATATAAAGAACACCACTCATCACCAGTGCAACATTTCCATCACCAATGTTCCAAAATCACTCCTCCCCACCCAACCCCCGCCTGTACTCTAGATAGGCTTTCTATTTCCCTCGTACATTCTCTATATTAGGATAGTTCAAAATGTAGTTATTTCTCTAACTAAACTCATCCCTGTTTGTGGTGAGCTTTATGAGGTGAGCTGTAACTTCCAGCTCTTTTCTCTTTTGTGTCTGAAAATTATTATTGCAAGAATGTCTTTCATTTTTCTTAAAACCCATAAATGAGTGAGGCCATTCTGCATTTTTCTCTCTCCCTAACTTAATTTCATTCAGCATAGTAGATTCCATGTACATCCATGTATAGGAAAATTTCATGACTTCATCTTCTAACAGCTGCATAATATTCCATTGTATATATGTACCACAGTTTGTTTAGCTATTCATCTGTTGAAGGGTATCTTGGCTGTTTCCAGAGTCTTGCTATGGTAAATAGTGCTGCAATGAATATAGGTGTAAGGAAGGGATTTTTGTATTGTATTTTTATGTTCCTAGGGTATATTCCTAGGAGTGGTATAGCTGGGTCATATGGGAGCTCGATTTCCAGTTTTTCGAGGAATCTCCATATTGCTTTCCATAAAGGTTGAACTAGACGGCATTCCCACCAGCAGTGGATAAGAGTTCCTTTCTCTCCACGTCTGTTCCAACACTGCTTGTTCTCATTCTTTGTGATGTGCGCCAATCTCTGTGGTGTGAGATGGTACCTCATAGTTGTTTTGATTTGCATCTCCCTGATGATTAGTGATGTGGAGCATTTTTTTCATGTGTCTTTTGGCCATTTGTATTTCTTCTTTGTCAAAGTGTCTATTCATTTCTTCTCCATATTTTTTGATGGGATTAGATGTTTTTTTTCTTGTAAATTTCTGTCAGTGCCTTCTATATTTTGGAGATTAGCCCCTTATCTGATGGGTATTGGGTGAATAGTTTCTCCCACTCAGTGGGTGGCTCTTGTATCCTGGGCGCTATTTGAGCTGCAGAAGCTTCTCAACTTAATATATTTCCATCTGTTAATCTCTGCTTTCACTTGCTTGGATTGTGCAGTTTCTTCTTGAATATGCCTGTAGTCTCAATGTCCTGGAGTGTTTTACCTACGTGTTGTTCTATATATCTTATGGTTTTGGGTCTGATATCGAGGTCTTTAATCCATTTGGATTTTACCTTCGTACATGATATTAGCTGGGGGTCTAAGTTCTATTTTTTCAAGTGGCTAGCCAGTTGTGCCAACACCACTTGTTGAAGAGGCTTTCTTTGCTCCATTTAGGATTTCTTGCTCCTTTATCAAAAACTAGGTGATTGCATGTCTGGGGAGCATTCGCTGAGAACTCAAGTCTATTCCACTGACCTGAGGGCCTGTCCTTATTCCAATACCATGCTGTTTTGATAACTATTGCTTTGTAGTAAAGTTTAAAGTTGGGGAAAGTAATTCCTCCCATATTATTTTCCCAATGATTGCTTTAGCTATTCTAGGGTGTTCATTGTTCCAAATAAATTTCAAAAGTGCCTGATCCACTTCATTGAAGAATGTCATAGATATCTTTAAAGGGATCACATTAAATCTGTACAATGCCTTGGGGAGTATTGCCATTTTGATTATGTTAGTCCTGCCAATCCATGAGCAGGGTATGTGTTTCCATTTCTGTGTGTCCTCTCTTATTTCTTAGAGCAGAGTTTTATAGTTTTCTTTGTATAGGTCATTCAAATTTTTAGTCAAATTGATTCCAAGATATTTGAGTTTGTGTGGCACTATCGTGAATGGGGTTGTTTTCTTAATGTCCATTTCTTCCTTATTACTATTGGTGTATAAAAAGGCCATTAATTTTTGTGTGTTACTGTTGTAGCCTGCCACCTTGCTATATGAGTCTATTGTTTCTAGAAACTTTTGGTAGAGTCTTTAGGGTTTTCTAAGTAGAGTATCATATCATCTGCAAACAGCGAGAGCTTGACTTCTTCCTTATGTATCTGGATTCCCTTGATATCTTTTTCTTGCCTAATGGCTATAGCGAGTACTCCAGTGCTATTTTGAATAGGAGTGGTGAGAGAGGAATGTCTTGTCTTGTGCCAGAATTTAGAGAGAAGGCTTTTAGTTTTTCTCCATTGAGGATAATATTTGCATTGGCTTGTGTTAGATGGTCTTAACTATATTGAGAAAGGTTCCTTTCATTCCCATCTTGCTGAGAGTTTTGATCAAGAATGGGTGTCTGACCTTATTAAATGCTTTCTCTGCATCTATTATATGATCATGTGATTTTTATTTTTCTCATTGTTGGTGGATTGAGGATCTTTGCATCTGCATTCATCAGCGATATTAGCCTGTAATTTTCTTTTTTCGTAGCATTTCTGTCTGGTTTAGGTATCAAGGTGATGTTGGCTTCATAAAAGCTATTTGGAAGTGTTCCTGTTTATTCAACTTCATGAAAGAGTCTTGCCTGGATTGGTAGTAGTTTCTCTTGGAAAGTTTGAAAGAATTCATTAGTGAATCAATCTGGGCCTGTGCTTTTGTTTTGGGGCAGACATTTGATTACCGTTCTAATTTTATCAATAGTGATGGGGGTGTTTATATATGCTACATCCTCTTCTTTCAACTGTTGAAGATTATAAGAGTCCAAGAATTTATCCTTTTCTTCCAGGTTCTCATTGTTAGTGGCATAGAGTTTCTCAAAGTAGTTTATGATTACCCTTTGAATTCTCTGCCATATCAGTAGTTATCTCTCCTTTCATTCCTAATATGAGTTATCAAGTTTCTCTCTCTCTTTCTTTGTTTGTTTTGCCAGTGGTCTATCAATCTTGTTTATTTTTTCAAAGAACCAACTTCTGCTTTCGTTATTCTTTCGGATTGTTTTTTGGGTTTCCACTTCGTTGATTTCTGCTCTCAGCTTTGTTATTTCCTTCTGTCTCCCTATTTTTGGAACCTTTTGTTGAGCACTTTTTAATTCTACGAGCTGCATCATTAAGCTATTCAGGTATGCCCTTTCTTCCTTCCTGATGCATGCTTGCAAAGCTATAAATATTTCTCTCAGTATTGCTTTTGCTGTGTTCCTTAAGTTCTGATAGTTTGTGTCTTTATTATCATTTGTTTCCAGGAAATGATTGATTTCCTCTTTGATTTCATCTCGGACCCACTGGTTATTCAGTATGAGGCTGTTTATCTTCCAGGTGTTAAAGTTTTTCTTCTGAGTCCCTTTGGAATTCACATATATTTTCAGAGCCTTGTGGTCAGCGAAGATAGCTGCAAAATGTCTATCCTCTTGATATTATGGAGGTATGTTTTATGTGCCAGCATGTAGTTTATCCTGGAGAATGTCCCATGTACATTGGAGAAAAATGTATATCCAGGTTTCTGGGGATTGTGTGTCCTATACATATCTACTCGGCCTCTTTCTTCCATTTCTCTTCTTACAAAGGAAGAATCAGTGGTCAAGAACATCATTAAAGAGAAACTTCCAAGCTAAAGAAAGTATATAATCAAATCCTGCATTCCTGAAGAGTACCAAACAAAAGAGACCCCAGAAAAAATACCCCAAGACACATCCTGGTCACAATGAAGAATCCCACAGATAGAGATATAATTCTTAAAGCAGCAGATCAAAAAGGGAAATTATATTCAAGGGAGCATCCTGAGATTTACAGCAGACCTGTCACCAGAAACACTCAAGGCCAGAAAGCAGTGGTGGGACATAGTGACAAATCTCATTGAAATGAATGCTTCACCTAGAATACAGTAACCAGCTGTTGCATCAAATAACTAACGATGGGGCTGGATGGCGGTGGATGGCGATGAATTTCTCTCTCTGCCATCCCAGGCCACGTGGCTTCGCAACCCCATATAGCCGGCGGGTCCCAGGCCCAGGTGAAAGGTGAAAATCAGACTCATCCAGAGACAGGCATCAGGAAGCATTAACTTTATTCATGCCCTATCCACCACATGTGTGTGACCTACTCATAACCTTTCAAGCACTAGTTATTCTTGGCCCTGCATCTAAACTCCTTTCAGCCATCTTCCCTTTGGGCTCCATGCTCTTCAAAGACCAGAACGCAGAGACCCAAAAGCCAGAGTGCCCAGCAGCGCAGAAAAGGCCCGAATTCCCTCGGTCCAAGGCTTATCTAACTTTTCCAAGACTCCTCCCAGGAATGGGCGGGGTCTTGCAGGTAAGGTTACACCTAATATCTGGTTCCCAAGACCCCACCCAGAAATGGGTGGGTCTCAGGTAGCTACACCTAGATCCAGGGTCTCAGATAGGTACACTACATTTCCCCCTTTTCTGAAATATAAAGACCCTTTTGTAATCCTGACTTCACCTTTAGCCAAAGGTGGGTTAATATTTTCATACAACAACGTAATAAAGTGAAAATTAATATACCACCCCTTTTCAAAAACATAACATTTCTGCAAAATATACTATACACCTGTAACTTAAAATTATCTTAATGCTTTTTTACCAAGCACTATTTCGGAAATTTTATGTTCCTATACTCTTAAACTATATTGGGGGAAATTCCTGTTCCGATTAACCTTCCCTACACACAAGTACTAAAGCATAAATGCATAACATACATTTTAAAAACAGGCTAAGTACATTAAAATACACACAGTAAAACATTTTGTTATTGAAAATATTAACTATGAAAGACAACAAAACACATTTAAATTATAAAGAAAATGACTTAAGACAAAGATGCAGGTGGTTAGAAATTAGATGTTTTAGTTGGGCTAAGCTGTATTACCTCCCTATTTTTTTTAAACCACTAATTCACTAAAACTTATCCCATCACCAACTATGAGTAAAATATAAAACCACTAACTAACTAAAACTTATCCCATCACCAACTATGAGTAAAATATATAACTACCAGCTTAGTCCCTACACTTAAAATCATAAGTACAGATGACTAATTTGTCCCACGCTGATCTCACCACGTGGCTTCTGTAAACTTTGTGCAGGCCGGTTTCGTTCACGCCATTTCACCTTTGTGATCTGGAGGGTGGATCCCAGGCTCGCTGCTTTCTGCCAGATTAGGCACTGTTCGCCGCTTTTCTGCTACAGGGCCGAGTTCTTGGTTGATAGCAGCTGCCTTTTTCCCCCTCCGGATGGCACTTTTGGAAGCAAGTATCTCTCGGCCACAGCGTTTTTGCAGGTGGCTTTTGGATGTTCAGAGTTCTAGAAGTCCAGTCCGAAGTTTTCAAAGTTTAAATCCAAATTCAAGCCAAAGGTTGTTCTCAGAAAATCAGTCCACTTTAAATACAGTCTTTTTTCTCCTCCGTTTCCAATTTAGACTTTTAATCAGTCTTTGAGGAGGCCGAGGTTTTTGTTTATTGTAACAAAGTCTTAGTCCTAGGCCTGGGCCTGGGCTGGAGGTGATGCAAGCTTTCACCTCCCTTGTTTCAGTTGCCCTTTTCCCCCCCATAAGGTGTGTCGGCCATATTTGAAAATGGCTTCACATGGTAGCCCAAGGTTTTGGGCTCACTGCAACTGAAAAGAGCCAAAATGAAACTAAAAAGCAGAAATCTCACCATTATTGCTGTTTTGTTGGGTCCAGGATTCAAAACACAGTTCGAGCACCATTATGTTGCATTAAATAATTAATGATGGAGCTGGATGGCGGTGGATGGCGATGGATTTCTCTCTCTGCCATCCCAGGCCACGTGGCTTTGCAACCCCCATCCAGCCAGCGGGTCCCAGACTCATCCAGAGACAGGCATCAGGAAGCATTAACTTTATTCATGCCCTATCCACCACATGTGTGTGGCCTACTCATAACCTTTCAAGCACTAGTTATTCTTGGCCCTGCATCTAAACTCCTTTCAGCCATCTTCCCTTTGGGCTCCATGCTTGTCAAAGACCAGAACGCAGAGACCCAAAAGCCAGAGCGCCCAGCAGCGCAGAAAGGGCCCGAATTCCCTCGGTCCAAGGCTTATCTAACTTTTCCAAGACCCCTTCCAGGAATGGGCGGGGTCTTGCAGGTAAGGCTATACCTAATATCTGGTTCCCAAGACCCCTCCCAGAAATGGGTGGGTCTCAGGTAGCTACACCTAGATCCAGGATCTCAGATAGGTACACTACAACCAGCAAAACTCACTTTCAGGTTTGATGGAAGAATACATGGTTTCACAGACAAAAAACAGCTCAGAAACTTTACAGACTCAAAACCAGTCTTAAGGGAAAAACTGAAAGACCTAATTTAAGACAAGACTGACCAAAAGACACACCAAATTTTGATATAAAGATGGAATTAAATCACAGGACAATTCTTTCTCTCAATGTCAATGGACTAAATGCACCAGTTAAGAGACACAGAGTGGCTAAATGGATCAAAAAGCTCAATGCAACCTTCAGTGCCTACAAAAAATGCACCCGAATAGTCAGAACAAATAAACACTCAAAATAAAAGGCTGGAGAAAAATCATCCAAGCAAACAACACCCATAAAAAAGCTGGAGTTGCTATACTAATATCAGATTATGCAAACTTTATACTCAGGAAAGTTGTAAGGGACAAAGATGGACCTTTTATATTAATCAAGGGGTATGTAGAGCAGGAAGAAATAACTCTCCTAAACATATATGCACCGAATGAGGGTCCAGCAAAATATTTAATACAATTGTTGACAAATCTGAAAAATAATATCAATAACAACACAATAATTGTGGGAAACCTCAACATGTCTTTGTCAACACTGCTTAGGTCAACCAGATTGAAATCCAACAAGAATATACTTCTTACAAAGGGAATGTCACTACAGATACCACAGAAATTCAAAGGGTAATCAGCAATTACTTTGAGAATCTTTATGCCACTAAACAAGAGAACCTGGATAAAATCAATAAATTTTTGTACTCCTACAACCTTCCAATTTTGAACCAAGATTATCTGAAATAGCTATACAGATCTATCAATATTTAGAATATTGAAAAGGGTAATAAAATGCAGTACAACTTCTTCAAAGGTTTGAAAGAATTTTCTAGTGAATCCATCTGGACCTGAGTTTTTGCTTTGGAGAAACATTTTTGGGCCACACCCATTTGACGCTCAGGAGTTACTTCTGTCTATCCACTTTGAAATCACCCCTGGCTTGTGGGGACCATATAGGACACTGGGGCATCTAATCGCAGTCCATCCTAGGCTAGCAGTTACAAGGCAGACACCTTACCTATAGCGCCACTGCTCTGGCCCCTATAATTTCTAATTGGATATATAAAACTATTTGTTGTCATGTGTGTGTGTGTGGGTGACCATGCACCCCACATGATTCAATGGAACTCTGGATGAATTTTCCACCGCCTGCCTGGTAGCCACAAAGTTTGCATAGCCCCGAGCCAACAGGAAACTTTGCAAATAAATTTAGCTCAGCACACAGAATCTGGCTTAACCAGATTCCTTAACCTTTCCTTGGAATCTATTTTTGTGCCTGCTCTCAAGCATGTAGTTATAGATATGTTTTTGTAAAGTTTAAATTGTGATCCTTATTGCTTGCACAAAAGAAAGATCTAAATGGAAAATAGGCTAAACAAAAATTGTATTTGCGTAAATATCAATTAGCTATTTGTTTAAGAATTTGCTTCCCCTCCCCTCATCCTGCCAGGTTCCTCCTTATCCTTCTCGCCATCAAAATGTGTATGTGCAGTATGCGCACTAAACCAAAAAAGAAATTTATGCTCCCATTGGTTAAAATTGTTGTACTTGTACAAATCTGATTGGTTTATGTTTCAATCCTATGTTACTACTCCTCCCACTGGAGCAGGGCATAAAAACCCTGCTCTCCCCTTATTAAAGTCTCTCGACTGGCACACGTCACCCTTTTTACTAACTTCTACAGCTAAATTTTCTAGGTGTTCACAAAAGAGCTTAACACTCGCGAATTATTTGTAGTTGCCTTCTGCCTTCTGTCCTGGTTGAGAGAAAGCTGCTGGCCGAAATTCTCTCCCAGTAAAGGGCAGGAGCAGAGGCAATTGCATGTGTGTGTGTGTGTGTGTGTGTGTGTGTGTGTGTGTGTGTGTGAACAAGCCTCTAAGCCTTGAAGAGATGGGCCCACTATTTTTTAAATCAATTTTGCTTGTTTTCTTGTTTTGTTCATTAATATCTTTATTTAAGCACCATGGTTTCACACATGTTTGTAGTTGGGTTTTAGTCATTAAAAAGAATACCCCTATGAGGTCAGAGCAATGGCACAAGTGGGAGGGCATTTACCTTGCACACACTAACCTAGGATGGATCACGGTTTGATCCCCTGGCATCCCATATGGTTCCCCCAAGTCAGGAGGGATTTCTGAGTGCATAGCCAGGAGTAACCCCTGAGTGTCACCAGGTATGCCCCCCCAAAAAAAGTATACCCCCTTCACCAGTACAACCTTCCCCATCATCAATGCCTCCGATATCACTCCTCCCTCACCCCCTGCATGTCTTTGAGACAGGCATTCTATTTCTGTCATTAACTACTATTGGCATGATAGTTGTTGGTGTAGTTATTTCTCTAATTGCACTCACCAATATTTGTAGCAAGCTTCTGAACATTTATGTTTATCGCCACTCTATTTACAATAGGCAGAATCTGGAAACAACCAGATGCCCGACACAGATGAGTGGCTGAAGAAACTATGGTATATATATACACAGTTGAATACTATGCAGCTGTCAGGAAAAATGAAATTATGAAATTTTCTGATACATGGATGGACATGGAAACTATTATGCTGAGTTAAATGAGTCAGAAGACTACAGATATGCGCAGAATAGTCTCACTCATGTATGGGTTTTAAGAGAAATAAAAGATAGTATGGCAGTAATACCCAGAGACAATAGATATGAGGTTTAAAAGGACCAGCCCATGTATTGTACCATTTAAAGTTGGGAAAAGTGATGGCCCCATATTCTTCATACCAAATAATGCTTTGGTTATTTGTGGATATTTATTTTTCCAAATGAATTTCTTTTTATTTATTTATTTATTTTTTTGGTTTTGGGGCCACACCCATTTGATGCTCAGGGGTTCCTCCTGGCTAAGCACTCAGAAATTGCCCCTGGCTTGGGGGGACCATATGGGACACCAGGGGATCGAACCACTGTCCTTCCTTGGCTATCACTTGCAAGGCAGACACTTTACCTCTAGTGCCACCTCTCTGGCCCCCCAAATGAATCTCAAGGGAGATTCATTCCACTTTTTTGAATAATGTAATGGGTATTGTTTTCAAGGTTACATTAAATCTATACAATGCTTTGTGAAATATTGCCATGTTAATTATATTGATCCTCCCAATTAATGAGCAGGGTATATGTCTACATTTCCTTGTGTTCTTTTCTTTCCTTCCTTCCTTCCTTCCTTCCTTCCTTCCTACCTTCCTTCCTTCCTTCCTTCCCTTCTTTTTTTGGTTTTTGGGTCACACCTGGCAGTACTCAGGGGTTACTCCTGGCTCTGCACTCAGAAATCACTCCTGGCAGGCTCAGGGGACCATAAGGGATGCTGGGATTCGAAACACTGTCCTAGTGCATGCAAGGCAAACACCCTACCTCTATGCTATCTCTCTGGCCCCTGTGTTCTTTTATTTTTTGGAATAATGTTTTATAATTTTGTATGGATCTTTCACCTCTTTTTTAAGTTGAATCTAAGATACTTGATTTTCTGAGGCACAGTTTTGTGGGATTTTTTTAATGTCTCTTTCTTTTCTTTCATTTTTTGTATATAAAATCTATGGATTTTTACATATTAATTTTGTACTCTATCATTTAACTATACAAATATATTGTTTCTAGAAGCTTTTAGGTAGTGTCTTTAGGGTTTTCTAAATATGGCATCATGTTAAATGAAAACAGTGAGAGCTTAACTTCTTCCTATCCTATGTGATGTCCTGTATATTTTTTCTTTTGCCTAATTGTTATAGCAAGAACTTCAAGTGCTATATTGAATACAAGTGGCAAGAGAGGGCAACAACCTTGTATCATTCCAGATCTTAGTGGAAATGCTTTTAGTTTTTTCCCATTGAGTATATTTGCCATAGACTTGTAGTAAATGGCCTTGACTATGTTTATAAGTCCAAGAATTTATCCATTTCATCCGGGTTCTCTTGTTTTGTGGCATTAGGATTCTCAAAGTAATTGCTGATTACCCTTTTAATTTCTGTAATATCTGTAGTGACATACCCCTTTTCATTTCTGATTATTTATTAAAGTTTCTCTTTCTTTGTGAGTCTTGTTAATGGTTTATCTTGTTTACTTTTTCAAAGAACTAAATTTTACTTTTACTGATATGTTTTATTTTGTGGGTGCATACCAGTATTAATCTCCACCTTAATCTTTAGTAATCCTTTAGCCTACCTGTTTTTGGTTCATTTCATTAGTAATTTTCTAATTTTTACTGTTCCATTTAGTTATTTCTTTAAGCCTTTATTTTCTTCCTGATTAATGCTTGACAATTATAAATTTTCATCTCAATGCAACTTTTGCTTTGTCCCACAAATTCTGATAATTTTTGTCTTTGTTCTCATTTGTTTACAGAAATATTTTATTTCCTCTTTGATTTTGTCTCTGACCCACTGGCAACTCAGTAATGAGCTGATTTTTAAAGTTATTTCTCCATTTTTGTTTGTAATTCACTTTTATTCAGTGCATCATGGTCTTCAAAAATAGTTGAAACAATTCTATCCTCCTGATTTTATAGAGGTATGTTTTATGGCCCATCATGTGCTCTATCTTGGAAAATGTCCCAGGTACTTTGGAGAAGAATATGCATCAAGATCTCAGGAGACGAAAAGCTATATATATATATATATATATATATATATATATATATATATATATATATATATTCTCTTCCATTTCTCTCTTCAAAGCCAGAATGTCCTTGTTAAGTTGTAGCCTGGTTTATCTATCAAGAGGTGATCAGGAGGTTTTGATGTCTTCCACTAATATTACGTTCCTATTAATCTTACGTTCCTATTAATCTTTAAGTCTGTTAGCTGTTTTAAGTATTTTTGCTGGCCCCTCATTGAGTGCATATATGTTTTAGAGTGTGACTTCTCCCTCTTGTACACATCCCTTGATTATTAAGAAATTCCCATCTCTGTATCTTATAACCTTTTTAAGTCTGAGTCTATGTCATCTGATAATGTAGCAATGTCAGCTTTTATAGAAGTTGTTTGCCTGAAGGCCTGTCCTCCAACCTTTTATTATGATATATTTTGTCGCTCTGTCTCTCTTAACTGTTGCATTTAGTCCATTTACACTGAGAATGATAATTGTCATGGGATTTTTGTGCTAATTTTGTGTGTTTGTGGTTTGTTTTGCCTTAAATTAGGCCCTTCTGTTCTTTTACTATTGGTTTTGAGTCTATACAGTTTCTGAACTGCTGTTTATCCATTAAGCAGTGTATCCTTCCTACAAATCTGAATGAAAGTCAGTGTGATGTATTGTGTGATGTATTGTGGTGAGGCATTCATTCCCCATTTTCCATTGAGAATCATTTTATTTTTTTTACTAAATACCACCACTGCTTTCAGGCCTGGAGAATGGCTTGTGATATATCTTCTGTGAATCCTAAAGATGCCTATTTACATTTAAATTCCTTTTGTGATCTTGCTGCTTTCAATAAGTTATCTCTATGTGTGGTTTTCATCATTGTGACTAAGATGTGTCTTGGTGTGCTTTTCTTTGGGTCTCTTTTAGCTGGTACTCTTAGGGAAACCAGGATGTGAGTATATGCACTATTCAGGTCTGGAAACTTCTCATTAATGATGTCTTTGACTGTTGCTACTTCATTGGGGTTGTCTTCCTGTTACTCTAAGACCCAAATTATACTTATGTTGTTCCTGTTTGTTCTATTGTCTATTTGCTTATTTTGATGATTTTCAGCTCTGTTCTTTTTTTTTAACTTTTATTGTGGCAGAAGTGAATTGCAAATCTTTCACAGTAATATTTAAGGTACATAATGACAATAAATTAGGGGAATTTCCACCACCAGTGATGTCCTCCCTCCACCCCTGTCCCCAGCATGCATTTCATATCTCCCTTCTTTACTCTCAGATTATTAGTATAACTGGTCCCTACTTGTACAGCTTGCTGTGGATTAGGTATATTCTGTTGTCGCTAACTTTGGGTTTGATGTTCAGGTCTGACCATTTTTTATTTCCACTAAATGTTCATGCGAGTGTCTGGACCTGGTACCATTCATTTTTTTCCCCTCAATTTATGAGGCTGAACAAGCTGATTCAAACAATGTGTTTCTGTTGGAGATATAAAAAAAGAAAAAGGAAAAGAATAAGAGAAAATAAAAACAAGTAGGAGGAGTCCTTCTAGGTGTTTAGAAAAGGGCTGAAAAAAAAAAGAAGAAAATGTTAATAATACAAAAAAAAATAACAAGCAAAAAAACAACAAAGTGATAACAAGAAAAATACAAAAAACAGAACCAAAAATACACAATTAAAAAAACAAAACAAACAAGAAAACAAAGCCAGCAACTATGAAAAAAAACCAACAAAAATGATAAAATATAAAAACAACAAAACCCAACCAGCAACTACATAAAAAAGGTTTGTGCTTCTTTTTATTTTTTGCCTTTTTATTTATTTATTATTTATTTATTTTGCAAAAGTATAGTAAGTATTGGGGAAGTTAGAAAGGGAATTTCTTGGCCTAAGAAATTTCGGGTTTCTCCACCCTTGAAGCATGCTGTCATGAGAACCACTACAGGCTCCTTACACACTCTTTTTCTCTCCCCAAGGTCTTTTTATGGTGCCAGGCATCTTTCCACTCAGTTGTGGATGATATAATCAGGCCTCTCTAACTCGATATCTTGGTATTTACACAGGTCATAGGACGAAGCCTAGGAATAGTCTTTCTTTATAGTTATAGAAGCTCTGTTCCATCACTCTTGATGTAATCAGTCTTTTATAATTGGTGGTCTCAGTTTCTGGACAGATCCTAGAAGGAAGGATGAAATAGAGTTTTTCAATTATGATTCCAGAAGTTCTATTCCATCACATTTTTTACAGTCAGACCTCCGGTATTGAAGATCTTGGTTTTGTACAGATCCTAGGCACTTTTCCACCTTCTTCTGTTGTATAGAGTTGTTATGCAGCTCATCTTCCAGCTCACTGATTCTGTCTTCAGC
Organism: Suncus etruscus; assembly: GCF_024139225.1. Taxonomy (NCBI): domain Eukaryota; kingdom Metazoa; phylum Chordata; class Mammalia; order Eulipotyphla; family Soricidae; genus Suncus; species Suncus etruscus. Next base: position 67,779,887 of record NC_064848.1, on the reverse strand, counting down.
AACTGTTACTCTGCTGGTGAGGCCATTTCATTTCACCTAACATGTTTTTCACTTCTGTTATTTCTAGTTGAATTTATCTTATTTCTGCTTTCATACCTCCTTGAGTTTTATTGGCTGTCATTCTGTTTGTTCCATGATTTCTTTAAGATCTTTAAGCATTCCTCCACATTTCCCCTCTAAAATCTTTTTTGGAGAGCCATATAGGTGTCTGGTACTAGTTGATTCTTCCATTCTCTAAGCATAGTGCTGTTCTGTGTTGTTTCCCCTTTGTGACCTTTGAAGTGTTTTGCTATGGCTCATTGACTGAAGAAATATGTGGCTACAGAACAGTACAGAGTTATTGGGCCTGCATGTTTGACATCAGCAGCGGTAAAATAGCAGTCTTGGAGAGCCATTCACCACTCTTTTAGCATTATAATGTGCAACTTTTGTTCTTTTTGAGCCACACCTAACAGTTCAGGGTTTATTTTGGCTATGTACTCAGGTGTTACTCCTACAGTGCTCAGAGAATCACATGGGTTGCCTGATGGACCCTGTGTCAGCCTCATGCAAAGCTAATGCCCTTCTTACTGTACTAGCACTCCAACCCCTAAAGTACCTATTCCACTTTAGTTCCAAAATTTAATTTACTCTAATATAATATTTTTTGGGGGGGCACACCCGGTAACGCTCAGGGGTTACTCATGGCTATGCGCTCAGAAGTCGCTCCTGGCTTGGGGGACCATATGGGACACCGGGGGATTGAACCGCGGTCCGTCCTAGGCTAGCGCAGGCAAGGCAGGCACCTTACCTCTAGCGCCACCACCCGGCCCCCACTCTAATATAATTTTAATGACTTTTATCTTCCTATCCCATTTTCTTCCTCTTTATTTGTAAGTTGTATAATATGTAGCACAAGAGCTAAGTATACTTATTTCTGACTGTTGTGTTAAGTATTAATGTTCATGGATGGATGGATGAGGCCTTTCTCAGGTCAGCCCAGTGCCTGCAACCCCTGTCAGCCTGGAGGGTCTTTAGGTTCAGGATACTAGTGATAAAATGATCCACAGCAGTCATATTTCAGAAGACATGAAGTTTTATTAGTAAGGCCTTAACTGCAATGTGCATTTCTCACATGGCTTCTAAGCTAAGCTGCCTCTCTGTACCAGCCTGTCTCTCCTCTCCATGCTGCTTCTTCCTGCTGAGTCCTCTGTCTCTCCCTATGCAGAGGCAACAACTTAAATTACCCACTATAGACCTCTCCCAGCTATGGGATGGTCTCCCTTTCCAGGAGAGATAGGCAAGAAGTTGGGGGAAATGTAACATCTCATCTGACAATAAACCTGAGTTTAAGTCTATGCTCCTTTACTTCGCATTAGATAATAAACCCTTACCTTAGGTTACAAAAATAAAACTACTAAGCAAATGAATTAAGGGCAGTGGTTGAAGAAGTGGATTAGAGGTTACATAAGGATAATGGAGGAGAATTAGGGGCACTTTGGTGGTGGTGAAAGTGCAGTAATTTTGTACATCAATATCATAACACTATTGTAACCATGTTACCTAAGCTATAATACAATTAAAACCAAATTAATCTCAATACCCAGTTTCCATAAAAGCAGAATAGCAATAATAACTGCAATGACTTCACAAGACTTAATGAGACAATGTATGGATAGTGATTTATGCACTGCTTGAGCGATGACAAGTGAATATAGATGCAATTTTTTATCCCAAATTGTTTCCTTGTGGAGGTAATCTAGATGGCTAATAGTTTATATCAGCAAGGGAGTACAGGTGTAAGGAGTAGGTAGATTAGCAGACAGAGTTCTCCATGACTATATTTCTCTTTCTGCTTTTTCCTCTGAAGACCTCTCTGAAAATAATTTATAATTTTCAGGCATCTGCTACTTTTCCATTCAACATCCAATTCTAGAATTTTCTCAAGAAATTGTTTATATTACCATACAATGTAGTCACAAAATTACTTTATTTCCTGGTTATGTTTACTGTTAAGTATGGCTAACTAGCTACATTTGGGCCTAAAAAAGGGTCTTTTAGGAAGACTCCTTAAAAGGGAGAAAAATCCAGGAAAAGTCATTGAATTACCTCTTTCCTATTGCCTAGATTTAGAATATGGATTTGCTAGTTGAAGTTCAAGCAGTCAACTGCTCACTAAGATGATGTTAAAGCAATATACTATACTACAGCATTATGGAATAGAATGATATAAGAAACCTGGTTTCTACCATTTTATCAGAGCTGCTAAGTTGCCTTTAATCAATCCTCCACCTTATAGATTTTTATATGAAATAAATAAGGACTAGTATATTTAAAACAGGCTTAGTGTTAACATAGATTTTCCTGTTATATGCAGATAAATGTTGGATGTATTGTTCAGTCTAAGAGGTCTAACAACCATGATTGTCATAACAGAATAATCTGAGAACTCAGATAAATTACTACCTTTAAATATCTATTTTGTGCTCCTTCTGAGCGCCAAAGAGGCATAACATAGTAATATACTACTATTTGTAAAAGAGACATATGTAGTAGAAGACAGTTTGTAAAAAAACAGTCTCCTCTCCTAACTTTACCTCTCCTTTCATACAAGTAACTTTTCCATTAAATAGTTATTTTCCATTCATGCACAATCATCAGGGGATATATTGCTTATACTACTGTGAATATTCAGCATAGCTGTGGGCTTTCGAGTAATGTTTAATATCAGCAACTAAATAAAAATTCAACTTTTGATCTGCTTCTCTGGGAAGATAAGTTAAAAGTATATAAATTATTTTATAACTCAAGTTATAGTTAAGTGACATGACTATATATAGGCTTTTTTTGGGTTTTGGGTCAAACCCAGCAGCACTCAGGGGTTACTCGTGACTGAATGCTCAGAAATCGCTCCTGGCAGGCTCAGGGGATCATATGGGATGCCGGGATTCAAACCATCATCCTTCTGCATGCAAGGCATGCAGCTCTCCAGCCCCCTAGGCTTATCATTTTGTGGCTTTTATTTTGGCAAATAATAATGATTAATGAATTATTAAGATATTTTTACAAATACTAACCAACCAATATTTATTATATTATAATATGTACTTATACAATAGTTATTTATACAATAAAATAAGGTTTATTAATCATTGTGATCAATGATGAATCAATGATTAGAATTTTACCTCTCAAGATTATCTCATATATAATAACACTGTGAGGAAGACATTATTATTTCTATTTTATAGGCAATCAAATTAGTTAAATAACTCCACAAGATTATTCCACAAGTATTATAGGAAATACTTAAGAATTTAGTACTGAAAAAATTATCATTAATAGCAAAAGTAAATTAAAATTATATACCAATAAGTTTTTGAAATGGAAATTTATAAGGTAAATATAAATAACTGACAAATTAAATGCTTGATTTGGCTGATTTACAAGTTATAAAATGAAACTGGTTAATAGGCAAAAAATAATGATGGGCTTTGTTATAAAACTATATCTAAAACTGAGTTTGGTGCATCAACATTTTGATAAATTAAATATGAAGGGGATTTGGAATATTTTGGGTTTTGTGTTCCATGAAATGATATTGTGAATATAAAAAATTGTCTTAGGATTTACCAATCCTAAAATGCTGCATCTTCTTAAACGGTTTTTCTTCAACTGTGAAATTTAGCTAATTAGCCTATCCTTGGCTTTGAAAGCAATCAGAGACTTGGGACTATCTTAGGACCCGATCTGTAGCCAGCTCTGGAGAGTTTTGAAGAGAGCAGATGAATAAATGGTATTGCTTCTTTGTAATGAAGCCTGATGAAATGCATATGCCACAAAAAATGTAGCCAAGGAATTATGCTATCTTTTCCCTCCAGGTTCTTCTTAAGAAGAGCATCCAGTCTAAGCAAGCTGCTCATTAAAAAAAATATATTTCTGAAAGGTCAAACGAGCAGTTAGTTGTGAATATATGGGTATATTTATGACAACCAAACATAGATCTAAAGAAAAGTGTTAGCTCATGTGAAACTCTATCAAGAAAAGACTGTAATTAGGGACTAACAGAATAAACATATAGGACATAGTAAAGCTCTAATAAGAAACAGATCTAATAAAATCACATTTACTCTAGTCTCAAACATTTATAATTTGTGAGCTATTGCAGTCTCGTCTCTTTTTTCTTCTCCACACCACTTTCCTTGATACAGTGATTGTTCAGAAAGAATAGCTATGTCAGAACATCTTCTATATTCTCATTGTTACTTGCTTAAGAGAAATATGTGATCAACATTTGGGCAATTTAATCCAGATCACGCTAAATAAAGCATTTTTTTTTTAAGTTTTTGGGCTATACCCAGCAATTCTTAGGTGTTACTCCTGGCTCTGAATTCAGGAATTATTTCTGGTGATGCTCAGGGGGTCATATAGAATTGAATCCGGATTGACTGCATGCCAAGAAAGTACCCTATCTGCTGTACTATCTCTCTAGCATCTTAAAGAATTTTTCTTCCAAGATTATCCCACTAGATACATTGACTCAGTTTAGCTTGTGAAAGAGTTTTTCATCCTCAGCCAGAGAGTGCCCTAATTGACTTATCAGCCCTTTAAAATATTTCAACGAGCTATTTCAACAAGAGACCAACTGACCTATTTCTGGAAAACCCATCATCTGTTCTGTTGGTTACCTATGATCTTAGTCCCCTAGCAAAACGGGCCTGAGTTTAAGGTGAGTTTAGGAATTTTCACCTTTTTCTTTACTTTATCTTTTGATATACTTTGATATTTCAGAAAAACACTAACAAAAAAATATTTTGACTGCAGAAAAGGTGCATATCTTGCATGTACTTGACCTAATTTCAATCCCTGGCACCTCATATAGTTTCCCAATTATCATCAGAAGTGACCTCTGAGTGCAAAGTTAGGAGGAAATCAGAGCACTGCTGAATATGGCCAAAATATAAAAAACAAAGCATAAAAAAATATAGAATTCACTTCTATGGGTTACTCTTGAGCCTGGGCTTTTATTTTTGGGAAGCATTTTGATTACCATTTCAAATTCTTCAATTATGATAGGTCTGTTCAGTTATTTTATATCATCTTAGTTCAATCTTGAGAGGTTACAGGAGTCCAAAAATTTATCCATTTCTTCCAGGTTCTTTGTGTGTGTGTGTGTGTGTATGTGTGTGTGGCATACAGCTTTTCAAATTAATCTCTAATTACCCTTTCTAATTCTCTAGCAACATCCCCTTTCAATTTCTGATTTTGTTTATTAAGTTTTATTTCTCTCTCCTTCTTTGTGAATCTTGCTAATAGTTTATTGATCTTGTTATTTTTAAATAAATCTTGCTTTCATTGATCTTTTGGATTTTTTAAATTTCTGCTTAACGTTTTATTATTTAATTCTTCCTGTCTACTTTTGTCTTCTTTTGCTGATCATTTTCCAATTTCCTAATCTGTACCATTAAGTTATTTATGTTAGCTTTGTCTTCCTTTCTGATAAATGCTTGCAAAGTTATAAATGATTCTCTTAATAGCATGTTTGCTATGCCCAAAAAATTCTGATAATGCTTGTCTTCAATCTTATTCTAAGATATACAAGGCAGTGGTACAACTCAGCAAGAAAAATATATCTAACCCCATCCAAAATTGGAGATAAAAAATGAACAAACATTCCCTCAAAGAATAAATACATATGGGCAAAATACAGATAAAAAATTATTCCATATTACTAAATACCAGGGAGATACAAATAAAAACACCAATGAGATATCATCTCACAACAGAGACTGGTACAAATTGCAAAGAACAAGAAAAACCTGTGCTGGTACAGATGTGAGGAGAAAGAGACTCATTCACTGTAGGAATGCTGATTAGCCCAGTCTTTTTGGAAAACAAAATTTATTTTTAAATAAAGACTAGAAATTGAGCTTCCATAATGTTCCAGCAATATCACTTCTAGGGATATATCAAGGAGTTCAAAACACAATACAGAAAAGCCCTCTGTATTTCTATGCTCCTTGCAGCACTATTTACAATAGCCAAAAACTGGAAACAATCCAAATGCCCAAGAACAGATAAGTATCTAAAGAGACTGTGGTACATCTACACGATGGAATATTACACAACTGTAAATGAAAATGAAGTCATGAAATTTGGATAAACATGAATGGATATAAAGAGTATTATGCTGAGTAAAATGAGTCAGAGGGAGGGTAATAGGCATCAAATAATCTCACTATTTGTAGTGATAGTATGGTAATAATATTCAGAGAAAATAGAGATGAGGGCCAGTATAGAATAAGAAACTCGCTGCAAGTTGTGGACCAGTGCAGTGCAGTTGGGATAGAGAAAGGACCACTAAGACAATGTTAGTTGGAACAGATCATACTTATAAGACCTGGGTGCTGAACTGAGATAAAGTGCTAGACACAGTACCCCTTCATTAACAATAGTGAAAAACACAGTGTCTAAAAGGAAAATAAAGAGGAGAAAGAGAGATAAGAAGGAGGAGGAGAAGAAGTAAAATGTCTACTCCAAAGGCAGGTAAGGGGAAGGTGGGAGGGAAACTGGGGACATTGGTGGGAAACGTGCACAGGTGAAGGTGATGTATATTCTAAGACTGAAACTCAATCATAAATAATTTTGTAACCATAGTGTTATAAAAGAAAATAAAAACACTGAAACAAAAGAAATGGAACTGACCAATAATATGGGTTTAGATTATATGTTTTAAACTACAGTTTAACCTATATGCATATTTTGGTTCAATCAACACATTTGGTCCTTCATATACATAAATTTAACTATGATGTTGATAATTTTCACACTTAAAGAGCCCATGTATATGTAACCTATAGATACAGAGCTGACCATAAAGGATTTGAATACTTATATACATTGATACTGATACCAATTTCCCATAAAATAAGTGACAACTATAAAGTTATGGATAAGTCACAAGTTATATACTACATGCTAGATTGGTAATGCTAAATTCTATAATGTTCAAGGTCCAACTTGATATACACTTGCTTCTGTTATTCAACTTCTTGTTATTCAACTTCTTATTCAAAGCTCCTAAAACTCTTGGAATTTTCTTTTTTTTTTTCTTTTCTTTTTAATTTATTTAAACACCTTAATTACATACATGATTGTGTTTGGGTTTCAGTCATGTAAAGAACACCACCCATCACCAGTGCAACATTTCCACCACCAATGTCCCAAGTCTCCTTCCTATAAATATATTACACAGAATTCTAAATTTCTTGTAATTTTCCAGATAATAGAAGCATCTTTAATTCTTCTTAAGATGATTTTTGGGTAGCTCTTATATAGTTTTAGGTTAGACTCTGGTCACTATGAAGACCACATCTTGGAGAGCCATATCCCCATCTTCTTTAAAATATGAAGGGCAAAGTATTGAGTAAATAATAAATCATGCCTATGTAATTTTATCTTCATAAAAATTTTTCTTTTCTTTTCTTTTCTTTTTTTTTTTTTTTGGTTTTTGGGCCATACCCGGTAACGCTCAGGGGTTACTCCTGGATATGCGCTCAAAAGTTGCTCCTGGCTTGGGGGACCATATGGGATGCCGGGGGATCGAACCGTGGTCCGTCCAAGGCTAGCGCAGGCAAGGCAGGCACCTTACCTCTAGCGCCACCGCCTGGCCCCATCATAAAAATTTCTAAACTTAGGGTTTCAGAGAATTTATGGATTGGTAACCACAGTACATCCATTTCTAGGAAGATAGTGTACTCCAGTTCAAAAGGGATGAAGGTTTCCTGATTGGGACACTTCTGAATTTCATTCTATATCTCACTTTATGTGTTTAATTACTTGAATCCTTTATACAACCTTGAAAATTTGGCATTTCCATGAGTTATGTGAGGTTTTTTTTTAGCATGTCATTAAGAATGTATTTGTGGAAGCCTGAGACTTTGTAGCCAAGATCGACAAAAGTATGGATTCCTTAGAAACCCATAACTTAGACTGATGTCTGAAAGGATGGCTGACTGGAAGTAAAATTTTAAGCTGACATTCTAGTAGAAATTTTAGAATTCAATTACATTATATAATGCCTGGATGGTGTGCAAAACTTGATGAATTGGTTGACATGTATAAAACTCCACTTAGCTGACATCAGAGATATTGTCAGATAAGTCATTTTTTAACACACTGGTACAATGAACAATAAACAGTATTCAATTTTATCTGGCTGCGTCATTTAGTTAATTATTCAGTATTAAGAGAGATTTTTTTTTCAAATATTTCTCTCTTTATACAATCCACTAGCAGAATATACTTAGGCATCCTGTTCCATTCAAGCCTTGAGTCCATTTGAGACAATGCCATTTACAAGAGATACATATTGACATTGAACTCCAAAAGATCAATTGAAGTCCAGGTTTCATCAATGAATTATTGTGACCACTTAGTGTCTTCAAAAGTCATTGCATCTGCAGGTTTATAAAAAAGTGAGAAAATGAAAGCATAGAACTGCATACAAAAGTCTGATTTTACAAAAGAGAGGAAACAAATTATACAATGACTGAGGACCTGTTGGTTTCAAGGAAATCAATTAGCAACCCAATCATAGCTGAAGCTGACCTCACTGTCCTGCAAGCCTCATTCCAGCTCTTGTACAGCCCTTGTACCCACCTGCAGTTGACCTCAACTATTAACAGAATAAAAAGAAAAATCTGAAGTTTTCTGTCATGAACCAGTCTGTGCTTTATAACTTGCCAAATGACAACTGAACATTGTTTCCTTGTACATTGCTTTATGTAGAATAATTCAGCCACCTTTTCCATCATTAGTGCTATTCAGAGCAGCTGAGGAATTCTAGGGCTGGTTTATTAGTCTCTACTGGGCTATGTTCCACATAATTTTCAAGTAAAAAAGAAAAAATTTTCATCAGCTAGGGAATTGTGTGAACACAGAGGTTAAAACAACATCTTCTCTGAATAATACATTTAAAAAGTCACTCAAAGCATGTTATTCAATCTGGTACCCAGATTTAAAGATTGCCAGATGGCCCATCCAGGCCTCTGAAGAATATCACATTGCTCTTCCCTTCTTTCTTTTGCCTTGCCACAAAACCACAAAACTGTGACATTCAATTATGCCAACTAAAGGTAAGAAAACTGAGGCTAAATGCTCTAACTAAACAAAACAGCCTTGGTATGTGCTCCGAATGCCAACAGGATTTCTAAGGAAGGAAATCTCGGGAAGAGGTTTTAAAGTAAAGAAAGTTTAAATTCCTTCCTACACATTTATTGGTATCTATGTGTAATCTATAAAAATCTGTGACATCTCAGAAATCCAAACAGACATTTAATTTCAGCTCCAGTCTCACTTTGAATTATCCTGGCTGTATTATCACTTAATTCAATTCCAATTTTACCTATAACTAATACAAGTATGAAGCTCTTGGTTATATGTGATCTAATATATAAAATGAGGTCATTATATATATGACCAAAATCTTCACCCTGAACAGTGTGTGTATTCATTTAAGTACACAATGTCCTCATAAGGCAAACTGTACTATCATTATCCTGTGGTAGTAGAAAGGGGATCTTAGTGTTTACTAAAGGTAACAATTATTAGTTGAATGTTTCCTTCTCCCCAAATTCAGTTGTTGAAGGCTTTGTTTCTGCTACATCTGGTTATGATCATATAGACATTTCAGATGTCATCAGTCACATTGAAGTTATACTGAAGTTGGTGAAGTGCTGAATGCAATGTAACTGGTCTCCTTCAATAAAGGGGGAATGTATACAAGAAAACATATACAGGAAAGCCAAGTGAGAATAAAGACAGTGCTCAGGGGATATCAGGAGAAGCCAGGGAGCAAAGAGATTCCATAAAATCACCAGAGCTAGAACAGTCATAAAACAGACTCTTTTTCAAAGCTCTTAAAAGAAACCTCTGCTCACATCTTGTCCTCAGATATTCAGTCTCCAGAAGTAGGACATGAACAATTTTTGTGTAATCAACTCATTGTGAGGTGCTTTGTATTACAGGCCAAGAAAACTGATACAGGTCACTAAATCAAAGCAGTTAACTCAACTTCGAGCAGGCCAGCATTAGTCTTCATTCTTTAAAAGTTTTTTCTGGCATTTAGGCTACACCCAACTGTGTTCAGGGTTCACTTCTGACTCTTTATGGATTACTCCTAGTCATATTCAGGGGACCATATGTAGTGTTTGGAATTGAACCTGGGCCAGCAACATGCAAGGTAAGCACTTCACCCATTATGCTATTTCTCCAGTTGCAAATCTTCATTTTTAACCATTTCACTAGGGTGCATACTACTGAAAGCATTCATCTATATGCGACACACTTTCCCAAGACAGAATAAAAGACACATGGAACAATATATAACCCGAGTAAGTATTAAAAAGGAATTTTAAGAAAACTAATTCACAACATTCATTGATAAAGCATTTGTTTAGAACTTAAAACTGCAAGAATTGAACAGTGAAAATGTGTCTCTTCTCTTTGAATGTAGTAATTCATTTAGCTGTATCTCAAAATTGAATGGTTATATTAAAATTTATTGAGTCAAAAAGGCTGTACTTTGAAGTGGAAGGTACTTTTCAGGTTAAAACTGGGATGAAACAAGAGTCTCAACAGATAAATCAGAATGTATGATATCACATACTGCAGAAGGAAAGGCAAAGAAACCTTAAATTTTGAAAAAACAGTGCAGGGCCAGCCATTCTATCTCATGTTCCATGCCAAAAATTGCTAAAAAGCATCAATGTGCTAAAGACTCATTTGATTTTGGGTCACACCCAGAAGTACTCAGGTACAACTGACGCATGGCACAGTTCCTAGGAATAAATCCTGAAAGTGCTTGGGGACCAATAAGTTCAGGAAAATGAACCCAGTCCTCTTGAATGCAAAGCATGAACTCGTGCACACTGAGTTTCTCTCCAGCAAGGACTAGAGACTTTTTTTTTTTTTTTTTTTTTTTTTGGTTTTTGGGCCACACCCGGTGACGCTCAGAGGTTACTCCTGGCTATGCGCTCAGAAGTCACTCCTGGCTTGGGGGACCATATGGGACGCCGGGGGATCGAACCGTGGTCCGTCCAAGGCTAGCGCAGGTAAGGCAGGCACCTTACCTCCAGCGCCACCGCCCGGCCCCAGGACTAGAGACTTTTAACTTTGGTGCTCACCCAGATTTCCCTTCAGCCACTATTTTTTGTCAGCTTTCCTATTTGTGTCATTTTGCTGTCTGTCTTGTCAGATCAGTTGTAACTTATCCAGACCATCTAAACCTATGAAGCTTTTCACTCCTTACTTCAAGGGATTTGTCTTTTGATTTTGTTTTCAGAGAGAAAGGCACTTTTTTCCATGGGCACCAAATATTTTGCAAATAGAAAGGTGAGTCAGCCAAGTCTGCTTAGAAAAGAGAAGGTAGCAGTCACCATTGAGGGGTATAGAGATTGCCCTCCATGAGAAGCTCAGAGAGTGAGGGGTCTTGGACTCACCCGACCAGGGCGAGTGCAGGCCTCCACCGTGGTCACCATTGAGGAGTACCTAGGCATGCCCACCTGAAGAGTACCCCCATGAGAATCTCAGAGACTGAGGTACCCCCCATGAGAATCTCAGAGACTGAGGTTTCCTGGACCCATATAAACGGTGGGGGGGGGTCTGAGGTGTGCAGCTGCTCTGCTTTGCTTCACCGCTGCATGCTCTTTCTAACTAATGAAACCCCACCATAACATGTAGAAAAAAATCAAACTACAAACACGGCTTTGTCAACACTGGATAGGTCAACCAGACTGAAACCCAACAAGAATATACTAGACCTGAAAAGAGAAATGGAAGAAAGAGGCCTAGTGGATATATATAGGACACTCCATCGCCAGAAACCTGGATACACATTCTTTTCCTATGTACATTCAATGTGTATGATGTGTATGGGTCATTCTTCAGGGTAGACCACACCACATGCTGGCACATAAAACATACCTCCATAAAACCAAGAGGATAGAAATTTGAAGGCTACCTTCACTGACCACAAGGCTCTGAAATTAGATTTGAACTACAAAGGGACACAGAAGAAGAACGTTAACAACTGAAAATTAAACAGCCTACTACTAAAAAACCAGTGGATCTGAGATGAAATCAAAGAGGAAATTAAAATTTTCCTGGAAACAAATGACAATGAAGACACAAACTATCAGAATCTATGGGAGATTGCAAAAGCAGTACTGAAAGGAAAACTTATAGTCTTGCAAGCACACATCAGGAAGGAAGAAGGGGCATACCTGAAAAGCTTAATGACACAGCTCATAAAATTATAAAATGATCAATGAAAGGAACCAAAAATAGGGAGACAGAAGGAAATAACGAAGCTTAGAGCAGAAATCAATGAAGTGGAAACCAAAAAAACCTGAAAGATCTTTCAAACCTTTCAAGAGGAACTACTACCAATCCTGGCAAGACTCTTTCATGAAATTGAAAAAAATGGGAACATTTCCAAATAGCTTTTATGAAGCCAACATAACCTTGATACAAAAACCAGACAGAGATGCTTCCAAAAAAGAAAACTACAGACCAATATCCCCAATGAATGCAGATGCAAAGATCTTCAACAAAAATCCCTTCTTCACACCTATATTCATTGCAGCATTATTTACAATAGCCATATTTTGGAAACAACTAAGATGTCCTTCAACATATGAATGGCTAAAGTAACTGTACATATATATATATATATATATATATATATATATACACAATGGAATATTATGCAGCTGTCAGGAGAGATGATGTCATGAAAATTTCCTATACATGGATGTAGTACATGGAATCTATTATGCTGAGTGAAAGAAGTCTGAGGGAGAGCAATAGACCCATAATAGTCTTACTCATCTATGGGTTTTAAGAAAAATAAAAGACAGTTTTGCAATAATTCTCAGAGACAAAAGAGCGGAGGGCTCAAGGTCCAGCTCATGACATGAAGCTCACCACAAAGAGTGATGAGTGCATTTAGAGAAATAACTACATTGAGAATTATTATAACAGTGTGAATGAATGAGGAAAGTAGAAAGTCTATCTAGAGTACAGGCTGGGGTGGGGTGTAAAGAGGGAGATTTGGGACTTTGGTGATGTGAATGTTGCCCTGGTGAAGGTGGGTGTTCTTTACATGACTGAAACCTAACTACAGTCATGTTTGTAATTAAGATATTTAAATAAGGACACTAATTTAAAAAATATCTCTCAAAATAAAAAAAGAAAAGAGAAGGTAGATAGTCTACCCATCAGAATAAAGGTAGTTTTGATCTTATGTGTTAATTGTGTTCAACTCCTCGATTCAAATATTAAAGCCCCCAAGATCTCAGACTTTGCTTTATAGGAGACATGGAGAGAGAGCTTATCTTTTCAGGCTGGGGCTGGAATCCAGATCTCTTTATGTAAGGCAAGTATTTACCACTGAGTCACATCCCTAGTCTCTGAAGATTGCATCTTTAAGGAGATAAGTTAAAATGATGCCGTTTAGGGGCTAGAGAGATAGCATGGAGGTAGGGCATCTACCTTGCATGCAGAAGGATAGTGGTTCAAATTCTGGCATCCCAAATGGTCCCCTGAGCCCTCCAGGAGTGATTTCTGAGTGTAGAGCCAGGAGTAACCCCTGAGCGCTGCCAGGTGTGACCCAAAAACTAAAAAAACAAAAAAAATTTTTAAAAATGATGCCACTTAGGTGTATCTTACTCAAGCATTACTGTGCATTTACAGGGAAAGATTAGGATAGAACAGAGAAAAAATCACATGAAGATAGAAGAAGAGATAGTAATTTACAAGCCAAGGAGTGAAACCTCAAAGAAATTTATCTTCACTGATATCAATTACAAGTCCACAGGAATAAATTGCAATTTATTGATGATTCTAGTTTTGTATTATCCCTAAAGAAAATTTTAAAACAACAACAACAACAACAACAACAAAACAACTACCTTCTAAATTGTCTTTATTTGTGAGGGGCACACCTGGAAATGCTGAGGGGTTACTACTTGCTCTGCACTCAGAAATCCCTTATGGCTGGTTGAAGGACCATATGGGATGCCAGGAATCGAACAAGTGTTTGTTCAGTGTTGGCCACATGCAAGCCAAATGCCCTATAGCTGTGCTAACTCTCTGACCCCTAACTTGTCTTTCATTAATTGAATAGTTTCAAAACTGTAGATTTGGCTATCTGATATTGTCAGGACAAGTAAGAAATACTTTAAGTAATAATAATAATAATACTAATAAGAAGGTTCAGATAATTTTGGATAGGCATCTATTAACTGTTCCAGACCAGAAGGTATTAAAATAAATTTTAAATTCATTTAACTAGGGACCAGAGCACAGCACAGCAGGTAAGTAATTTGCCTTGCACGCAGCAGATCTGGGTTTGATCCATGGCATCTCATATGTTCCCCTGAGCTTGCCAGGAGTGACTTCTGAGCACAGTGCCAGGAGTAACAAACTTAATCAAGAGTAATCTGTGAGCACAGTGATAGGACCAAGCATTGAGCACTACTAAGTATGCCTCCCACCTCTCCAAAAAAGCACCTATCCATCCAGTTCCAGTTTTACACGCAGCAGTTGAGGGTTTACTCGGTGCCAGACACTTTTTTATTCAGTGTGATCAGTATCTTATTTCACTTAATCCCTAAAATAATTCAATGTATGAGTTATCATAATCAAATGCATTACCATAATGTAACACAATCAGGGAATAAATGTATATGGTCCAAATGCATAAACTCTGTGAGTAGAAAACTTAATAGTATCAACACCTACAGTGCATCATACTTTATTTTTGGCCCTTTTATTTTATTGCATTGCCCTCTATTGTAAAGTTGATCAAAATAAAGTCAATATAATACTGTTTAATTTAATTACTACTGGACATTACAGGACACCAGGGTTTAAGAAGTCTGTTGATTTTTAAATATAGGTCATGCATTCAGCAATGCTGGGGTTGACTAAGAGTCGCTTTCATCAATGTTCTGCCAGATGGTACAGAACTCTCTAGTCAGTAGTTCCCAGGGATAGAAAAAAACAAATTCATGGCCTATACATGTTAGACATGTACTCTAACAACTGAACTATCTTTCATGTCCCACAACATTTTTGTAATTAAAAAATACAATGGAGCAAAATTCCATTGCCATGCAAAATAAAAGTAGATCTATAAAGCAGCAATAATAGTACCATCCTTCACCTGTCCTCCATCAAGAACATTATAGCTTGGTAAAATGGCAAAGAGAAGTACATTGCCTTACCATGAACAGAAACTCCCAGTAAGCCATTTATACTCAAGAATACTAAACCTGAATATACAGAAATAAAGGTCACAAAATTTCAAAGAAAATAGGCCACGATGTATGATTTCACCATGTATTACTGCAAACTAGTGAGATTTATATATTTTAACAATAGAACAAGGTAGATTTTATAAAAAATATTGACCTATTGATACCTAGGATACAACTATGTGATGCAATTACATCGTAAAATTGATTTTTGTTTTAAGAAATAAAAATCTTGGCTTACAAATTCGCTGGAGTTCATTTTTTTGATTAAACCACTAAATAAAGTCCCTGATGAACATTAAATCTTATGCTATATTTAAACAGATATGATTGATGTTATGGTCTCAGACATATTGTCTCCCAAGAAATGTGAAATCACTTCTGTTGTTTAAATCGCCTAGTCTGTGGTACTTAATCATGGCAGTCCTTAGAAATTAAGACATAGAGACATAGGTAAGAAAAGCAAAAGAAAGGGAGAGACTTGTCAGTGTATCTTCATGACTATGGTGGTAGATCTGGTTACTGGAAAAGAGTCAAGATCATCTTGGATGACAGGGCTAGAGCAATAATACAGTGGTTAGGGTATTAGCTTTGCATGCTGTTGACCCAGGTTCAATGGTTCAATCTTTCGCACCCCATAAAATCCCTGGAGCCCACAAGGAGTGATCCCTAGCACTGAGCCAGGTGTGTGGCCAAAAACCAAAAAAGAGAGAAAGAGAAAGAGAGTGAGAGAGAGAAAGAGAAAGAGTGTGAGAGAGAGGAGAGAGAGAGAATAGAGAGAGAGAGAATGAGTACTTTCAGGATGTTGGTTTTAGGACAAAATTCACTCAACTCATACTCTAGGGAAATGGTAGGCTCAGAGAGAGGGTTCAAATGAATGTTATCCATTCTTTCTATGATTCTGAATCAGATTAGCCTTCAAATCTATTGTCAGTGATGGGTCAAGTATGACCCTAGATACCTCATCTATCTGCACCTCTCTCCAATAATATTTCCATACCTCTTTATTCAGAAGCTGACATCTATCACAGATCTAAGTCTTAAAGTTGATAGGGTGATTATCTTGCACAGGCCAACCATACACCAACCTAACCACTCCATATGATTCCCCAGAATCCTACCAAGAGATTCCGGAGCACAGGACTAAGAGTAATGAACACAATCAAGTGTTATGTCATACCCAAAACCAAACATAAATCAATACCAAACAATGAAAACCCCTCACTAACACAAGAGTAATTCCATTGATCCATTTACATTACCCTCCCCACTATTTTTTGAAAGTAAGATGCATTGAGTGCTGGAAGGAGGAGCAATATTCACAACAAAGATTCAGGCAGAATGTGTACACATATGTGGACATATATAAGTATGTGTAAACCAGGCAAAAACTAAAGAAACAGGGCCTAGAGAGAGCCATTAGATTTCTAAAAATTCTACTAGTATTGGCTTTATTTACTTTTAACAGGGTTGGTTTGGAAGTATTTTGGTTTCACTCAAACATTCATGCCTGTAGGCTTCTAAGGATTTATGAAGATTTCTTTTGTGACTTCATTATAAAGGCGCTTCCCTCCCAAGAGATCCATTCATCAAGGTATCATGGCAGTGTGCTTCCTGCCTTTGGCTTTGCCACAAAAGCTCTTTCAAACAAACAGCACAGCTGCAATGAGGAGTGAGCTGCCGCGAGCGCAAGAATTAAATTAAACATCATTCAGTAAGAGAAATAGACTGTCAAGGCATCAGGAGGAAAATTGAAAAATTCAGTCAATTTGTCCTGATTGTTTCTTGACATAATCTGCATATTTAGAGCTAATGGGATCTGGTTGGAATGAAAACTTGTCCAAAAGAAGGGTTGTGTCTTATTTTTTTATATCATCAGCACAAAATCATGGGCATAGTAGCACTCAGAAAATAAACATTGAAGAACATTTGACATTATCACCATATAGCTAATGTCTTTCAGGTGCAAATCATTTTAATGTCATAGGCACACTTTCATGTTTAATACTAAATAGTCTATTTGGTCATTGAATTACTAAATTTTCAGGTAACCTCTTGCTTATTTATTGCAACTTTGCATTCACCTAAGTGTGTGGAGTAATTCTCGTCTGCCACAAACATTA
Organism: Suncus etruscus; assembly: GCF_024139225.1. NCBI lineage: Eukaryota > Metazoa > Chordata > Mammalia > Eulipotyphla > Soricidae > Suncus > Suncus etruscus. Next base: position 67,762,465 of record NC_064848.1, on the reverse strand, counting down.
ATTCATCCTAGTAAATGGACATTATTCAACTTCCAAAGAATGGTAGCATTAATTAAATTTTAGACAAAGCTTTGCAGATTATAAAAGGCTTTCACATGATTTACCTTATTTAGAGTAAGGCAGGTATGTGTTTAATTCTTTGGTTGAGTTCACTTATGCGGGCTCTATTTCTCCTGGGAAAGTCTAACTTCTATTCTGAGAAGAGGAAGCAACATATGATGCTGATACAGACACATTCTGGTCCCCTGTAGCCACAGAAAGTCACTCAGTTCCAAACATACACAATTTCCTTCCAATAATAATTAGAAAGACAGGCAAGTAGACTAATCAAGTTCCTTCTCCAGGAATTTTTAAAAGTAGTCCTGGAAAAGATAACTTGTTTTCTACGTCATGTGTATGAAAAGATGATATTCAAGTGCAGCTATTGGTCTTTCCCTCAGATACAAATAGACTGTGGATAATAGTAGAATGAACCTGACATTCAGAGAAAATAAAAATAGAGTAAGAGGTGGGGGTGGTACTAGTGAGGAGAGAAGGCAAGAGACCTAAGTTGACTGATCTGTCTCTACTCTTCCCGATTCCCTGGATATATGAACTAATACATCATTTCTCTTAAGCCAATGTGAAATACTTTGGTTTACCACCCACAGTCCCACCAATAAATTTTATAAAATTTAACTAATTTATTTTAATTTGACTAATTTTTAAAGTTTAAGAAAACAAAATAATTTTCCAACTATTCGCCAATATTCCTTTCCCTGGAGTAAAGTCAATTTTTTTCTCATACATATCAGCCTTCATATGACTTGATTAAGTGATAGTCATAGACATGTATATGAGAAAAAAAATTAAACTTAAAGAGTTGGAATCTTATTAATACAGAAAAACCTTGCTAAAAACCTTACTTAGTTCAACATTATTAAGTCCTTTATAACCTAAATATTAACCAGGTAACTTGATCCAAATTATACAGTTATTATTTTCATTTTCATGGAACCAAGTGCCACAGTCATGCAAAGTTGATGTTCTATTGCTGAATTACATCTCCAACCGAAAGTTCTAGTTAATTTCACTATACCAGGTTGCTTCTAGCAACACTAAATTTTATAAGATTTTCCAGAGCATTTCCTAGAAATAGACTGAAGTTTTACTAGTCTCTTCATAGTAAAGTGTTTAGAAGAGTTTCTCTCTATAGAGATGAATTCTGGAATTTCCTTGTAGAAGATAATAATAATTTTATATAACTATTTTGGTGATCATAATTAGCTATTAGAATAATTTACCTAGTAGGTAATTTAAAAAACAAACAAACAAGAACTTGGGACCAGAGGGGTAAGACATTTGCCTTAGATGCAGAAGGACAGTGGTTCAAATCCCGGCATCTCATATGGTCCCCAGAGCCTGCCAGGAGCGATTTCTGAGCATAAAGCCAGGAGTAACCCCTGAGCACAGCTGGGTGTGACCCAAAAACCAAAAAAAAAAATCAAAACAAAACAAGAACTTCATTTTCCCATCCTAAGTAATAATGACTTTTAGTATTAAATGATAGAAGAATTATAATTCAAAAAATGCATGTTATGGACAGAGCATTTGAAAGTAGTCTGTAATAGTTAATTGTGACATGATTTTCTTTCTGAAATGCATACAAAAGTTCTCATATTTGAGAAATTAAAAACACCTAAATATAATTTTCTGATTTGTTTAAAAATATTTTAGAAGAGGGACTGGGGTGAGAGCACAGCAGATAGGGCATTTGCCATGCATGCAGCTGACTAGGGTTTGATTTTGACATCCCAGATGGTTCCCTGAGCTTCCAGAAGTAATTTCTGAGTGCAGATCCAGGAGTAATCTTTGAGTGCTATTGGATCTAGTTTTAAACACCCTCAAAATATTATTTTCAGAATAAATATTTTAATCATTTTAAACTTGCTTTGCCCAAATGAAACATCCATTGATTACCCAAAAAGTTCTCTTATAGATATCTGAGGAAATATTAATTTAAATGAGCTTTATATGCTTTGAATAATGGTTGATGAACTAATAAATGAATATTTCCCTCAACAGAGTAAAGGTTATATATACCAAACAAAATGGCAAAACACTTTCTTTTGGATCAGTTGTGGGACAACAGTTTCCACTCTCACCACTTCTTTTATAAAAGTATTAAATTCATACCCATAGCAATTAATTGATAAAAGGAAAAAAAGAAGGCCTAAATTGAAAAAAGTAAAGTATCACTATTTGCAGATATATTATCAGACATTGAAATTATTACTACTCAATTAAAAATTAGAATTACTAACTGAACTCAGGAAAATTGAAATCTATAAAATCAATGTATCTGTTATATTTCTACATACAATTAAGTGGACAAGAAATTTTAAAACTACATCTAAAAGAATTAAAGGAATAAACTAAAGGAATAAGAATAAACTAAATAACTGAAGAAATGAGTTTAAAAAAAAAGTTGAAAGACTTTTACATCAAAAACTGTGCTATTGTTCAAAGGAATCATAGAAGATACAAGAGATAGCTATTCCAGGCTCATAGATCCAAAAGACTGATATTATAAAATGACCGGCATATACAAAGCATATATAAATTCAATGCAATCCCTATAAAAATCCTACTTATATTCTTCAATAAAATTGAACAAAGGTTAATTAAATTAATAAAGATTCTGAACAATCAAAGTAATTCTGACACAAAAAAGAAAAAGATATTCATACAGTACTACAAAGCAGTAATAAAACAGTATGATATTATATTCAAATAGACATGCAGATCAATGGAAGAGAATTGAATTTCACACCTATAATAAGTTAATCTATGATAAAAAAACCCAAGTGCATAAAATGAACAAAAGAAGTCTCTAACAAATATTGTTCACAAAGCTTAATATTCACATGCAAAATAATAAAACTAGATTATGATCTACATGCACAAAATTTCACTGAAAATGAATTGGAGAATTAGTTATTAGACCCCCAAATCACAAAATACATTGAAATAAGTACAGAAAATACTCCAAGGGGTTGCAGAGATCATATAGAGGTTAAGCCTTGCACATGATAGATCCCAGTTGAATTTCTGGAATCTCTTTGACCTGTGAGCATCACCAGAAGCAATCTTCAAAAATAGAACTAGGATTAGTCTCTAAAATTGCCAGCTGTGACCTCAAACAAAAAATAATGTATAGACAATTAACTTCGAAGTTTTCTTCAATAATTTTACTCTATCAGCAAAAAAATAAAGCAAAAAATAAACAAATGAGAAGGCTCAAGCTAAAAAGCCTCTCCCAGGGGTCTCAAACTCGCGACCCGCAGGCCACAAATGGCCTTCCGTACATTTTGTGCCCCTGCCCTAGAGGAATCTTTTTCTGTTTTGTTTTAGTTGTTTGGGTCACACCCCATAATGTTCAAGGCTTACTACTGACTTTGCACTCAAGGATCACCCCAACTTTGCCTCCTGCGGCTCTCAGGTAAATTGAGTTTGAGACCCCTGCTAGTACACAGTTAAATATGTGACCAATAAAACAAAAAGCCTTCCCATCAGATGAGACTATCCACTCATCATACATTCAACAAAGGAGGTAGGGTATTTGCCTTGAATGCAGAAGGACGGTGGTTTGAATTCTGGCATCCCCTATGGTCCCCCAAGCTTGCCAGGAGCGATTTCTGAGCATAGAGCCAGGAGTAACCCCTGAGTACTGCTGGGTGTGACCCCCCCCCCAAAAAAAAGAACAAAAACTTTATATGAAAAATAAGGAGCCTTTAAAAAGTTTCTGAAGGGGGGGGTGGAGAGAGTGACCTTGTGTAGGGATTGATGCTGGAATATTGTGTGCATAAAACCCTATCATTAACAGTATTATAATCAAAGTGTTCAAATTAAAAAATATATTAAAAAAGAAGGGGTAAATGCTGAGCAAACACTTCACCAAAAAAGACATACATAGGCCAATAGACATGTTAAAAAAAAAAAGCACATCATTCTTTGGTATGAGAGGAATGCAAATCAAAACAACAGTAAATATTGCCTCTCACCTTTGAAAAAGGCCTACCTTCAGTAGATCAGAAGCAATTGTCAAGAGTACAGAGAAATAGGAAGTTTCATACACTGTTAGTAGGAATGAAACTGTAGCGTCAAAAGACAATAAGATTTTTCAAAATAAAGTGACTGTAAAAATCATCAATTCTACTTCTAGGTATCTATCCTCTAAACAGAAAAAAAATTACATAAAATAAAAAAGCACAACCAGGTTCATTGCATCACTATTTGTAATAGTCAAGGAACAACTTAAGTACTCTTTAACAGATGAGTGAGGGAAGAAGTTGTGGCATCTACAAACGATGTGATACCCCTCAGTCATAAGGAAAAAATAATTTGCTATCTTTTACAGCGTGGTAAAATTACAGAGAGACACTTTAATAAGTAAAATAAGTCAGAAGAAAAAAGCCAAATTCTGCCAAAACAAGTGAGATACAGAGAAGCAAAACAAGAAAACATGCAAAACAAGAAAAGAAATCTGTGGAATTTATTCCAAAAAGACAATTACCAGAGGGGAAAAAGAAAGGGAACATATTGGGGGAGGAGGCTCCAATGTACTATGTGGAAGAATATTGGTACTACTTAGGTGGTACCTAAGTACCACCAAAGTACCATCATTGTTTGGTAACATATATTTTAACAAGTATGAAATTATATACCTAAGATATATGTAATCACACAAACTAATAGGTTTATATTGAATTACTATTTTGCTCAATTCACAGTGCAACTCATTTTGCCTTTACACAACTTAGCTATTTTGTTGTGTTTTCACACCTAGCAGCAATAGTCCTTCTATTAAGTACCAAAATAAATTTAACATTGAATGGACCTTTAAACCACATCATGAAATATTGAATCAATATTTTATTTTATTTTATTGGTTTGGGGGACACACCCAGTGGTGCTCAGAGTTTACTCTTGCTTTGCGCTCATAAATCGTTTCTGGCTCAGGGGACCGTATAGAATACTGAGGATTGAACCTGGGTCCATCTTGGGTCAGCTGTGTGCAAGACAAACACCCTACTTCTGTGCTACCACTCCGGCCCCTGAATCTATATTTTTAATTATATTACTTATTAGTTTTTGTGTGTTATCAGTGAAACATGTAAATTAAATATTGTTGATTTTCATTTGTCTTATTTTTATCTCTCTTTTATTTCTGGTTTTATATTACTACATGAATTAAGACTTCCAGTACAAAAATGCAAAGAAGCTCACTCTTGTTTTTAAAGACCATGTTTATTAAATGCTGAATAATTTATACATAGTAATTTAAAATGCATAATTTAATGTATTTTTACACATATACACATATATGTATATATACCCATGTAATTACCTCTATAATCAAGGTATAAAATATACATTACCCCAATATTTTCTTCATAAGAGAAGATAGGTTCTTTACAATCAATTACTCCCTGTTTTAGATTTGACCAATACTACTAGCCCTAGGCAATCATTGATCTCCTCTTATTATTATAGATTAGTTTTGCCTAGTTTTGAAAGTTTTATGAATATATATTCTCCAAGAACCATACGTTCTTTTATATTTCTTTCACATTTTATAATGTTCTTGACATTTCACAATGATCTTAACATCATTCATACTGTTATAAGTATTAGTACATTTCTCCTATCTTTTGCTTAAAAGAATATATTGTTTTGATACACAATTGGTTTCTTCTTGTATGTGATGAAAATTTGTGTTGTACAATGGAATATTATGCAACCATCAGGAGAGATAAAGTCATAAAATTTTCCTATACATGGATGTACATGGAATCTATCATGCTGAGTGAAATAAGTCAGAGGGAGAGAGATAGACCAAGAATAGTCTCACTCATCTATGGGTTTTAAGAAAAATAAAAGACATTCTTGCAATAATTTTTAGAGACAGAAGAGAGGAGGGTTCAAGGTCCAGTTCACGATATGAAGCTCACCACAAAGAGTGATGAATGCAGTTAGAGAAATAACTACATTGAGAACTATCCTAACAATGTGAATGAATGAGGTAAGTAGAAAGCCTGTCTAGAGTACAGGTGGGGGTAGGATGGGTAGGAGGAAGATTTGGGACATTGATGATGGGAATGCTGCAATGGTGAGGGGGTGTTCTTTACATGACTGAAACTCAACCACAATCATGTTTGTAATCAAGGTGCTTAAATAAAGATATTAATTAAATAAAAAAAGACTGCTTTTCTGGCCATCTGCCACCCCTGTAAAAATTTTTTTAAAAAAAGAAAAATTTGTGTTGATTCCAGGTTTTTTTTCTTTTTGTGAGATATGTAAAAGCCAAGTAGTAAAATCTTGGGATCCAGATAGGAAAGCATATCTGACTTATAAGAGACTGCCTAGCTGCTTTGCAAAATTCTTATATTTTGTTTTGGTCTGCTTTGGGGATCACACCTCTTGGTGCTCATCAAGACTTACGTACTCCTTGCTCTGTGCTCAGGGAACACTAAGGGAGTGTGCTTAGGGAACAATATTTAATGTCCAGTTCTAAGCAATGAACTGGAGTCTTCCACATGCAAAGCAAGAGCTTTAGACCCAGTACTATCTCTCTATTTCCAAAAGTTCTTGCATCAATATACATTCCAACCCACAAAGTAAGAAGGCTCTAAAGTCTTTTTTTTTAAATATAATTTTTATTTTGATCATAGTGGCTTACATATTGTTGACAATAATATTTTAGGTACATATTTACATAAAATCAGGGGGGATTCCCATCACCAAATTGTCCTCCCTACACCACCGTTTTTGTCCTACCTCCCATATCCTCTTCCCTCACCCCCAGGGCTGCTAGAATATGTGGTCCCCTCTGTACCTAGCCTACTACTTAGTAGTCTTGCACCTGTTTGGTCTTGGTGCCTCCCTTATTTCCCCCTTTAACTGTGAGGCAGGGCTAGCTAGTTCAAGTTATGTGGTTTTGTTTGAAGAAGGGAAAAGTAATAAACTGGGGTAAAGTCTAATATGCCGAAAATGGGCCGAATCCTTCTAGAGGTTCTCATCATTGATTTGAGAGACGAAGGAAAAAAAGAAGGTGAAACACTCCACTAATGCATAAAGGAGTGTCAGATATCCAGTGAGGACTCCGACATTAACAATAAGCACCACAAAAAAAAGTAAGTAAATAAATAAAAATAAAAATAAAAAACCGCCATTGTCTTGAGATAAGAAACATGGCATAGCACAAAAAGAAAGAAAAGAAAAGAAGAGGAAAAAAATAAGTATAACTAGAAACAACAACTTCAATAACCACACCCGAACAAAGAAATCGACCAAAAATAGGTAGGTAAATAAAAAAAATTATAATAAATGATAAAAAATAATATATAAAAAATAAACAATGTTTTGTGCTTTTTGCTTTTTTTTTTCCGTCCTGCTCTGGCACAGTAAATATTGGGGTCATTCGAAAAGGAATTCACTTGGCCTAAGAGATAGGGGGTTTCTCCGTCCTTGGAGTATATTGTCATGGGATTAACTATAGACTCTGTTCAGTGTCATTTACTCTCCCGGTGGTGCTTTTGTGGTGTTTTGAAGACTTCTGGTCCATCCTGGGTGATACAATCAGACCTCTGGGTCACCAACAAGGGCCAGCTCTAATATGATATCCTGACAACGAGGAAAATGGGAACAACTTGACCTAAGAGCAGGTTATCCTACCTTACCAGCTAACAATAAGACAAAATCAGAAGACTTGTCACCCTTTGGTAGGTCCAAAAGCCAAGATCACGATTTACAGATGACTGACTGCTAGAACCATGACCAGACTGTATATATCTTGGGACCAATAAAAAAAGCCCTAGTTTCGGGTTTGAACTACGACCTGCACAATAACCATGATACCCAGTTCCAAAGGTCTGGCAGAAACAATGGTAACGGAATGGGGCTTCTGGAAACACAAAGAAAGACGCTATACTAGGTGCCATCCTAGGTTCAGTGCAAAGACCAAGACCACCATCCACAGAAGATGAATTAAAATGACACTGAGGGAACAGAACTTCTAGAACCACAAAGACTGACTTTATCATAAGACTCACCCCTGGACTTGTGCAGATACCGAGATCTCTAGATATAGAGGCTCTAAAGTCTTTTAAGTCTTAAAAGTCTTTTAAATTTTAGCTATTGGGGGTTACATTGTAGTATATGATCTTTCTAACTTTGGAGTATATCTTAATGCATGCACTATGAATACATAGCATGTGAAATAACTCAAGATATTTCTACTGATAAAATAGCTGAAAATATTTACCCATAACAATCTTATATGTATGTATGTATGTATGTATATAGATGTGTGTATACAAACACACATGTACACATTCTCAGTAAGGATCGTGTTCCTGACTTAAATTTTAGTTCCAACTCCTAGCAAGTTGTCTATTTAGATGCTATGTTATGGTAGGTTTAAGAAGTGTTTAAGTGTTTAAAAGTGTTTAAGAAGAAAATAACAATTTTAAGCTTTGGCTTCTATGCTTGGTACCTGTTAGCAGATGCCTCTAAAGCTTTGGGGCAGTGAGGATAGGTCAAACTCAGTTTCCAATCCAGTACTGCATGCCCTGCAGGGCTAGCTTTGGTTTCAACTGTGATTGGAGTTCATCTGCACAGAGGGTGACCTTAAAGAAAAACAAGTTTCCCCTTCCAGCATTGCCCCCAGAGACAGCTGAGCCCCAGCAGTTTCCCAGACACTTTACTTGTCATTCACATTCAAGTTTAAGGACACTCATCTGTCATTTCAAGGCTTATTGGCAGAAAAGAAGCAGTGCAAATACCAAGAAACCTCAGTGGTAAGTTCCTTTCAAGCAGGTCAGATGCCTAGTCATATGCACAGTATGATAGTTTAATCAGAGAACCGTGAAGTATTGTTGCTTCTGCCAGTGAGGAGCAGACCTTTTTCCTTTTCTTTTCAAGAAAGCCTTTCAGATCGCTATTACGTTGTTCAATTGAGAAACTGCACAAAAGAAGTGTTGGCTCCTTGTGGTCTTTTAGATCATTAAAAAGTAACCCAGGTGGCAAAACCAGTTATCATTTCCACAGCTACAGGAGATGAAAGAGCAAGATTGAACACCAATCTGAGGCTACATGACAGCCAAACTATCAGCCCAGAGCAAAAGAGGATTCATCATTTCTGTATAAAATATAGTCAAAGTGATTGTTTAGGATTGTATGTAGAAGCCAGGCTGTTGATTTCCTAGATTTCTGGCTCTCTGAATACTACTCTGGTCTTAAAAAGTCTTTAACACAACCTACGACTGATCTTGCTGTTTCCTTTCCTCTCTCCCATGGGCTTTCTCACAGGAAGAATCTCCTGAGAAATGTTTAACTTGCTGGGAAAAATTAAGTTAGTGTAAGAGTGGCTATGTGTAAAGCAAATTCACCTCGAAAATTGATGAGATTTCAGAGACATGGAGACATTCATTGTTTTCACTTGATTAGTAATCAACTGTCTGAATGCCTTTAGTTTTAATTCCCTGGAAGAGCTCAAATGATGTCTTACTTAATTGACTAATTTAAGTGACAGTCTGTTTCACCTTCTACACTGTTTGCCAAATGTGGACTAGTCACAATTCCCTAAATTATGGAGCTGCCAAGAGTAAAAAACAAAATCCTTTTTATTAAAACTGTTTTTAAAATTACCAATTAAGGTAGTGTGGTTCTCAATATTGTTTTCATGGCTTACTATGCACATAATTTCAAAATCACATCTATTTCCAATGTACCTCCCTCCCTCCCCAAAGGTTCCCAGTGCCTCTCCCTTTTAATTCCTTTCTATAAAATCAATTATTTGAAAATTCCTTATATCAACAAGCACTTTCTGTGCATATGCTACATTTTTCTCTATTGCCCACAATCATATTGGCCTTTACACTGGGCTGACAGTGGAGACACAATAGGATGTAGGGAAGTAGGGTGAGGATAAAGCTGGACATAAGGTTAAGGTATTGCTTATCTTATAACTTCAATATTAATATAACAGCTATATCAATGCTGGAAAAGAAATCAATTTCCAGTCAGAAAAAAGTAAGTGTGTATTTGGGCAAGTCCCTGAGTCACCCTCAGTAAATTGAGGAATTTGAAGATCAGTTTAAATAAGTATTCTTGATCTCCAGTCTCCTTTCAAGTAAAATTTGATCCTAAAATTCAATGCATAAAATAGATAAAAATGGTGTTGGTCACCATGACTGGGCAGAACTTAACCTGGGACCAAAAAGAAAGACACTAGCCTAGGTTTTAGCCTAGGATTTGTACAATAACCAAGATCTCTAATCCCAGAGGTCTGATTTTGACAACTGCGACAGAGCAGATCTTCCAGAAACATAATGAAAGACTACCCTATGCTTTGTCCTAGGATCTGTGCAAAAACCAAGACCAGAAGTTATAGAGACTAATTACAATAGTGATGGAACAAAACTGCTAGAACTGTAAAGAAAGACACTATCCTAGGCTTCATCTTAAGACTTGTGCAAATACCAAGATCTGATTCTACCATCCACAGCTGAGCAGAGAGTTAGTTTCCTGGCATCATAA